>NW_027361708.1:3090000-3232500 GCF_039654945.1 Dendrobates tinctorius
ACAGTCCAGGACGTTCTCGCGCGATCAGCAATAAGCAGCGGGGGAGCGGGTTGTAGGTAAGTATCACACATAGCGATATCGCTAGCAATATCGCTATAACATCACAAGTTATAGCGATATTGCTAGCGATATCGCTTAGTGTGACAGGCCCTTTACAGACAGCACATGAATGCTGTCACTGAAGTGATGGTAAACAACTGATATACTGACCAAACACGGATGACAATAAGAACTGATTTCTGACTCAGGCCACAGAGGAAAGATATAGCTGTAATCTATACAAAAAGGTCAAAATCTGGACTTCAGCTGATGTTACAAATCAACACCTTTTTTCAAAATAATTCACAATCTATTATCTGTTAATTGCTATGTGTCATCAATCCTGTTTACAACTGTGTGCATTAGATGTACAGATAGAAATATAAATGGAAAAAAAACAGGTAGCACTCCAGTTCAAGGAAAAATTGTGGGCTTTAATCTAGCACCAAGTGGTGCAACGTTTCGACCTCACAGCATGGTCTTTGTCAAGCACTAGACAAAACCCATACTGTGAGGTTGAAATGTTGCACCCTTGGTGCTAGATTAAAGCCCACAATTTTTCCTTGAACTGGAGTGCTACCTGTTTTTTTTCCATTTAGATAGATAGATTTGTAAAAAAAGATGAATACAACTATTCAAGGTCAAATATTCAGTGGTTTATTGATCCATAGTGACCAGGCAACGTTTCATTCCGAGAATGGAAGCTTCTCAAGCTTTCTCAAATTTTCTTAAATCTGCTGATGTTTTTAACTTCTGCTAGTGCTGCGCCTCAATTTTTGTATTTAGATAAATATATAGATAGATAGATTTACAGATATGACATGGATGTGAAAAATATTTTCATAAATATAGTACAGAACAAAATCAGAAGCAAACTTGATCAGTAAATGTCAAGATAAATGGCTTGTAACAAAGGGGAAGTAAATTCTCTACAGCTGTGATTGTACGGCAGAAAAGTCCCTGGAGTCCCTCTTTGGTATTTTTGAGCTGTTGCTGTTGTATGTGAAGATTAGTGGATTTTCTCTTCCTTCTCCATTGGTGGTCCGTCATCCCTCTGCTAGGTGTGCGTCTAACGCACTTAATTCCTGTGATTAAAATTGGTCGCCAGGAGCCGTAGCGCTGTAATCCCTTCTCCGAAGAGTTAGCTGTCAGTCTGAAGACTGAGTCTTTTCAGTTGCAGTTTAAAAATAATAAAACGTGAAAGCTACAGTTTTATCAAACGCCTACCTTAGTTCTTAGTGCTGTGCATACAGTGACTGAACAATCAATAAAAACTATTACCGGTAATTGCTTAACAATAAACATGTTTCCCAACGTCACATTGCATTCCTTGATTTCAGTTTGAAAATTAAATATTTTCTGTATGAAATGGCAAATGGACAAGTCTTGTCTTAGTTTAACACGTGCAGCGTTACTGGATACATTATTCTTGATCTAGTGCAGTGTAAAATAAAAAATAATGATAAATATTCAATCTATAAACACTTAACCATTTATAAATATAAATGCAAATATAATATGAGTATGGCTATTTTTTGGTGTAAAGCTGGAGCGTTGTGTGCTCCAACCTACTTCCGCTGCCCCATTTACATCATGACTTCCATTATTGCTGCCCTTTTTTCCTTCCTGACATCTTTTTATTCTTCACTTCCAGCCAATAAGTTAGCCTCAGTGCCTTATACTCTCAGTTTCTATGACCTATCAGACTTCATATAAACTTGGTTCAACAACATTTTGTATTTTTGATGCCCACATGATTGCCTGTTTAATGCTTAGGGAACAGTATTGTGTTATTACCATTGTGCTTGTTTTTATGATAAGATTTGCAAATTATATACCTGTATAATTCTGGCTGCCTTATTTTTAATGACTCTTTACTAGTCTATGCATCTAACAATTTTGCCATTATCTTGACCTCTTAGTTACAGAGATAATTGTGGCTTTAAAGAAAACCTGTCACTAGGTCAACATTTGGGCATCTTTTGCTCCTATTTTATCCCTGATGAGAAAGTTATTGATTTTATTTACAATAATTCTGCCATAAATTACAAGAGACATGGGTCTTTTATTTTAATGCTAATTTTTATGATCTTTTCCAAACAGGTGTGACTTACAGGATTGCCTAAGGACATGATTTAGGCTGCTCTACAATACTTCACTGTGAGCACCGGCCCCTTAAGACCATAATAATTAGCACTAAAGAAAACGTCTCATACCAATTGAACTGTACAATGACTTGAATAAAAACAAGCTGACACTTAAAAATAGAGCGCTCAGGAAAGAAGTGGGAATAAAATAGAGGCATAAACTGGTTACATTTGACTGTGTGACAGGAACTCTTCAAAGGAATAGAAGGATAGCATCTAAACATGAGTGAAGTAAAAAAAAAAACTTTTAATTATGGTGCTTGAACCTCTAGGTGGCAGCATGTGTCAACATGGCTAAAGTGGCTACTAGGTGACCAAAGTGGCTACCGAGGAGCCGAATGTGCCAAAGTGGCTACCAAGTGGCCAAAGTGGCTACCAAGGTGCTAAATGTGCCAAAGTGGCTACCAAGTGGCCAAAGTAGCCACTGAGGGGCCGAATGTGGCAAAGTGGCTATTAAGTGGCCAAAATGGCTACCGAGGTGCCGAATGTGCCAAAGTGGCTACCAAGTGGCCAAAGTGGCTACCAAGTGGCCAAAGTGGTTACTGAGGTGCCAAATGTGCCCAAAGTGGCTATCAAGTGGCCAAAGTTGCTACCAAGTGGCTAAAGTGGCTACTGAGGTGCCGAATGTGCCAAAGTGGCTACCAAGTGGCCAAAGTGGCTACCGAGGGGCCGAATGTGCCAAAGTGGCTACCAAGTGGAAAAAGTGGCTACCAAGGTGCCGAATGTGCCAAAGTGGCTATCAAGTGGCCAAAGTGGCTACTGAGGTGCCAAATATGCTAGAGTGGCTACCAAGTGGCCAAATTGGCTACCGAGGTGCCGAATGTGCCAAAGTGGCTATCAAGTGGCCAAAGTGGCTACCAAGTGGCTAAAGTGGCTACTGAGGTGCCAAATGTGTCAAAGTGGCTGCCAAGTTGCCAAAGTGGCAACCGAGGGGCCGAATGTGCCAAAGTGGCTACCAAGTGGAAAAAGTGGCTACAGAGGTGCCGAATGTGCCAAAGTGGCTACCAAGTGGCCAAAGTGGCTACTGAGGTGCCAAATGTGCCAAAGTGGCTACCAAGTGGCCAAAGTGGTTACCGAGGTGGCAAATGTGCCAAAGTGGCTACCAAGTGGCCAAAGTGGCTACCAAGGTGCCAAATGGGCTAAAGTGGCTACCAAGTGGCCAAAGTGGCTACCGAGGTGCCGAATGTAGCAAAGTGGCTACCAAGAGGCCAAAGTGGCTACCAAGTGTCCAAAGTGGCTACAGAGGTGCCAAATGTGTTAAAGCGGCTACCAAGTGGCCAAAGTGGCTACCGAGTGGCCAAAGTGGCTACCAAGGTGCCGAATGTGCCAAAGTGGCTACCAAATGGCCAAAGTGGCTACCAAGGTGCTGAATGTGCCAAAGTGGCTACCAAATGGCCAAAGTGGCTACAAAGGTGCTGAATGTGCCAAAGTGGCTACCAAGTGGCCAAAGTGGCTACCGAGGAGCCAAATGTGCCAAAGTGGCCAAAGTGGCTACCAAGGTGCTGAATGTGCCAAAGTGGCTACCAAGTGGCCAAAGTGGCTGCAGAGGTGCCGAATGTGCCAAAGTGGCTATCAAGTGGCCAAAGTGGCTACCAAGGTACCGAATGCGCCAAAGTGGCTACCAAGTGGCCAAAGTGGCTACCAAGGTGCCGAATGTGCCAAAGTGGCTACCAAATGGCCAAAGTGTCTACCAAGGTGCTGAATGTGCCAAAGTGGCTACCAAATGGCCAAAGTGGCTACAAAGGTGCTGAATGTGCCAAAGTGGCTACCAAGTGACCAAAGTGGCTACCGAGCAGCCAAATGTGCCAAAGTGGCTACCAAGTGGCCAAAGTGGCTACTGAGGTGCCAAATGTGCCAAAGTGGCCAAAGTGGCTACCGAGGTGCCAAATGTGCCAAAGTGGCTACCAAGTGGCCAAAGTGGCTACCGAGTGGCCAAAGTGGCTACCGAGGTGCTGAATGTGCCAAAGTGGCTACCAAGTGGCCAAAGTGGCTACAGAGGTGCCGAATGTGCCAAAGTGGCTATCAAGTGGCCAAAGTGGCTACCGAGGTACCAAATGTGCCAAAGTGGCTACCAAGTGGCCAAAGTGGCTACAGAGGTGCTGAATGTGCCAAAGTGGCTACAAAGTGGCCAAAGTGGCTACCGAGGTGCCAAATGTGCCAAAGTGGCTACCAAGTAGCAACCAAGTGGCTAAAGTGGCTACCAAGGTGTGTGAGAATCATGTGGGAATAGTGGATGAGGGCAGGTTTATCTCACCCAGATACCTTTCCTATGTGGCCTAGTCTGGTCAGTATATCACCTGGTTACTAATGAATAATGGGAGGCGGATATAAAAGGATGCCAGGTGGTTGTGTGAGTGTCTCAGCCTGGGGACACAGAGATAATAATAATAATAAATTTTATTTCTATAGCGCTGACATATTCCGCAGCACTTTACATTTCAGAGGGGACTTGTACAGAAAATATACATTACAGCATAACAATAATCACATAGATTATAACAGATGCCAAGAGGAATGAGGGCCCTGCTAGCAAGCTTACAATCTATGAGGAAAAAAGGGGAGACACAAAAGGTGGGTGGTAACAGTTGCCCTGATTGTATGGACCAGCCATAATGTTAAGTGTGTAACAGTACGGATGCAGAGGGCTAATAGATGCATAAAGCATGTCGGAACATGATGCGGGGAACCTGGTTATGGTAAAACTTTTGGCTGTCCCACACAGGGATAGATTAGGTTAATATGTTGAGGCGATAGGCCAGTCTGAATAAATGCGTTTTCAGGGCACGCTTAAAATTGTGGGGGTTGGGGCCTAATCGTATTGACCTGGGAAGTGCATTCCAAAGAATTGGCGCAGCACGTGTATAGTCTTGAAGACGGGAGTGGGAGGTTCTGATTATTGAGGATGCTAACCTCAGGTCATCAGCAGAATGGAGGGCGCGGGTAGGATGGTATACTGAAACAAGGGAGGAGATGTAGGGTGGTGCTGAGCCATGGAGGGCTTTGTGGGTGAGGGTAATAAGTTTGTACTGGATTCTGGAGTGGATGGGTTGCCAGTGTAATGACTGGCACAAGGTAGAGGCATCGGTGTAACGATTGGCGAGGAATATGATCCGGGCAGCTGCATTCAAGACAGATTGGAGGGGGGAGAGTTTGGTAAGAGAGAGACCGATTAGAAGGGAGTTACAATAGTCGAGACGAGAATGAATAAGAGAAACAGTAAGAGTTTTTGCAGAGTGAAAAGTAAGAAAAGGTCGAATTCTAAAAATGTTTTTGAGGTGCAGATAAGAAGAGCAAGCCAGTGATCGGATGTGGGGGACAAAGGAAAGCTCAGAGTCAAGTATGACCCCAAGACAGCGGGAATGTTGCTGGGGAGTAATAGTAGAACCACACACGGAAATGGCAATGTCGGGTATAGGTACATTAGTAGCGGGAGGAAACACAAGGAGTTCAGTCTTTGACAGGTTCAGTTTCAGATATAGTGAGGACATGATGTTAGACACAGCGTTTAGACAATCGCCGGTGTTTTCTAGAAAGGCTGGCGTGATGTCAGGAGAAGAAGCGTATAATTGGGTGTCGTCAGCATAGAGATGGTACTGGAAACCAAATCTACTGATTGTTTGACCAATAGGGGCAGTATGCAAAGAGAAGAGGAGGGGGCCTAGGACTGATCCTTGAGGAACCCCAACAGTAAGGGGAAGATGAGAGGAGGAGGAGCCAGCAAAAGATACAGTAAAGGAGCGGTCAGAGAGATAGGAGGAGAACCAGGAGAGAACGGTGTCCTTGAGGCCAATGGAATGCTGCAGAGAGATCCAAGAGAATTAGCATGGAGTAATGACCATTTGATTTAGCTGTTAGTAGATCATTAGAGACTTTAGTGAGGGCAGTTTCAGTAGAATGTAAAGAGCGGAAGTCGGATTGGAGAGGGTCGAGAAGAGAGTTTTCTGAGAGATAGCGGATAAGACGGGAGTGGACCAGGCGTTCCAGGAGTTTAGCGATGAAGGGAAGATTAGAAACAGGTCTATAGTTAGCCTGTCTGTGTGAAAGACACACGTGAATGAAAGCAGTGCCCACGGTAACTGTGGTTGGGCTGGACGGGAGAAGCCCGCCAGTTGGTAGTTAGGTTGTACCTTGTTTAGTTAGTGCCGGACAGGCAAGAATTTGTTTTATGTTTTTATTTCCTTTATGCATTGCTTTCACCTTTAATAAACCTGACCCAGTGTCATTTATACCCGGACCCCGGCTGTGCGCCTGAGTTTCATGCTGAATGCACGTGACCTTTGACCCCAGCAAAGGTGATCCCGGAGTGTTTTATCACAGGTGCCAAATGTGCCAAAGTAGATACCAAGTGGCCAAAGTGGCTACCGAGGGGCCCAATGTGCCAAAGTGGCTTCCAAGTGGCCAAAGTGGCTACAGAGGTGCCGAATGTGCCAAAGTGGCTATCAAGTGGCCAAAGTGGCTACCGAAGTGCCGAATGTGCCAAAGTGGCTACCAAGTGGCCAGAGTGGCTACCGAAGTGGCTACCAAGTGGCCAAAGTGGCTACTGTGGTGCCGAATATGCCAAAGTGGCTACCAAGTGGCGAAAGTGGCCACAAAGGTGCCGAATGTACCAAAGTGGCTACCAAGTGGCAAAAGTGGCTACCGAGGTGCCAAATGTGCCAAAATGGCTACCAAGTGGCCTAAGTGGCTACCAAGGTTCCAAATGTGTCAAAGTGGCTACCAAGTGGCCAAAGTGGCTACTGAGGTGCCAAATGTGCCAGAATGGCTATACTCAACATTCATATTCTAACTTTACTTTCTTACAGTCGACACCTGATACACTGCTGTACAGCCGGCAGCGCTGTTCAAGCACCATGTATTTCCTTCAGGAAATGCCCATCTAGTTTTGTCAAATGCAGTGCAACATTTTGACAATACCAGCCTTTATCAAGCAAGCAATAAAAAGAAGATTGTTTACTTCTCCCAAGTTTGGATGCTGTTCTTCCATTCTATTGATGATTATTTTATCCAAGTAAGCTCCTTTGAGGTTGGGCTGCTGCATTTGTGTGGGTATGATGGCCGAGATCCTGGAAGTCACCTGGAAGAGACCTAGTCTTCACCTGTCTCTGCTCTCTATCTAACTTCACCACCTCCTCTCTCCCTCTATCCAACCACCATCTACTCACTTTCTCATCCCTGTCCTCCTCACCTGTTACCAATGTCCAGAAACATGCACACCCCTGCAGAATCCTCACACACCTAGACCTTCACACACTCTCTGACTCTATTCTACCACTGACATCCAAATCCTCACTCCACAACACAGACAGTGCCACTACTTTCTACAATGTCATTCCCGCAGAGGCTACCAAGTGGCCAAAGTGGCTACTGAGGTGCCAAATGTGCCAAAGTGGCTGCCAAGTGGCCAAAGTGGCTACCGAGGTGCCGAATGTGCCAAAGTGGCTACCAAGTGGCCAAAGTGGCTACCGAGGTGCTGAATGTGCCAAAGTGGCTACCAAGTGGCCAAAGTGGCTACCCAGGTGCCAAATTTGCTAAAGTGGCTACCAAGTGGCCAAAGTGGCTACTGAGGTGCCAAATGTGCTAAAGTGGCTACCAAGTGGCCAAAGTGGCTACCAAGTGGCCAAAGTGGCTACAGAGGTGCCGAATGTGCCAAAGTGGCTATCAAGTGGCCAAAGTGACTACCGAGGTGCTGAATGTGCCAAAGTGGCTACCAAGTGGCCAAAGTGGCTACAGAGGTGCCGAATGTGCCAAAGTGGCTACCAAGTGGCCAAAGTGGCTACCGAGATGCCGAATGTTCCAAAGTGGCTACCAAGTGGCCAAAGTGGCTACCAAGCGGCCAAAGTGGCTACAGAGGTGCCAAATGTGCCAAAGTTGCTACCAAGTGGCCAAAGTGGCTACTGAGGTGCCAAATGTGCCAAAGTGCCTATACACATCATTCATATTCTAACTTTACTTTCTTACAGTCGACACCTGATACACTGCTGTATAGCTGGTAGCAGCTTAGAATTGTCATGTCCTTGCTGCACGGCGATCCCCAGGATTGGGCTTTTTCTCTGACACCTGAAAATCCTATTCTGACTAATGTGGATGCATTTTTTCAAACGTTGGGGTTGTTGTATGATGAACCTAATGCTATTGATCAAGCTGAGAAAACCCTGTTGGCATTGAACCAGGGTCAGGATTCTGCAGAGTTATACTGTCAAAAATTCCGAAAGTGGGCGGTCCTTACTACATGGAATGATGGTGCATTCACAGCTCTCTTTCGGAAGGGTTTATCAGAGACCGTATAAGCTGTTATGGTGGGATTTCCTGTTTCCTGTGCTCTTGATGATTCTATGTCATTAGCCATTCAAGTTGATCGGCGTTTACGTGAACGTAAAGCTACACGAGAGACGCTGCCACCTTTTGAACAAACGTCTAAATCTATGCAATGTGATAAGGTTTTGTCTAGGGTGCAATGTCAGGAGCTTAGAAGGCGTAATAAGCTGTGTTTTTTCTGTGGAGACTCCTCTCATACTATTCCTGTCTGCCCTAAACGAGAGAAACGTTTTGCACACACATTTGTTGTGGGCAGTGTACAACCTAAGTTTCTTTTTTACCACTAAGGCTTCTGTAGATTCAGGAGCAGCTTTGAATCTGATGGATTTGGTCTTTGCTAAACATTGTGGTTTTCCTATGATACCTCTGCGGACGCCTATTCCTTTGAGGGGTATTGATGCTACTCCTTTGGTGGAGAATAAACCTCAGTTTTGGACCCAGGTGATAATATGAGTTGCCCCAGACCACCAAGAAAATTGTAAATTTTTGGTGCTGCACAATTTGTTACTATGTTCTGGGTTTGATACTATTGTTCTTGGTTTTCTCTGGTTGCAAACTCATAATCCAGTTTTGGATTGGAAATCTGTGTCTGTGGTGAGTTGGGGTTGTCATTGTGTTCTTAGGGACACTCCTGTTTTCTCCACCTCTCCTCAGTCTCATGATATTCTTGATTATTTGGCTGATTTTTCTGATGTATTTAGTGAGAGTAAGTCTGCGTCTTTGCCTCCTCATAGGAGTTATGACTGTGCAATTGAGTTGATGCCTGGGTGTAAATTTCCCAAGGGTCGGCTTTTCAACTTATCAGTACCCGAACATGATGCTATGTGATCCTATATTAAGGAGTCGTTGGAGAAGGGTGATATTAGACCATCCTCTTCACCCTTAGGTGCTGGGGTTTTTTTTGTGGCCAAGAAAGATGGTTCATTAAGACCTTGTATTGACTATCGTTCCCTTAACAAGATGACGGTTAAATATCAGTACCCGTTACCCCTGATGTCTGATTTATTCTCCAGAGTTAAAAGTGCCTGCTGGTTTACTAAGCTTGACCTCAGGGGGGCGTATAATCTTATTCGCATCAAGCACGGGGATGAAGGGAAGATGGCGTTTAATACTCCGGAGGGACATTTTGAGTACCTGGTGATGCCTTTTGGGCTCACTAATGCCCCTTCTGTCTTCCAGTCCTTTATGAATGATATTTTCCGGGACTTTGTGGTTAAGTTTTTGATCATCTATCTGGATGATATTTTGATCTTTTCCAGTGATTGGGATTCTCATGTGGAACATGTCTGGACTGTGTTCCAGATTTTGAGGGAGAATTCCATGTTTGTTAAGGGATCGAAAAGCCTCTTTGGTGTACAGAGGATTTCATTTTTGGGATTTATTTTGTCTCCGTCGATTATTGAAATGGACCTGGTCAAGGTTCAGGCCATTTATGATTGGGTTCAGCCCACTTCTTTGAAGGCTCTCCAGAAGTTTTGGGGTTTTGCTAATTTCTATCGTAAATTTATAGGTAATTTTTCTGGCATTGTCAAACCACTGACTGATCCGACCAAGAAAGGCGCGGATGTGCTGAATTGGTCTCCAGAGGCTGTCTCGGCATTTCAGGAGCTTAAGCGGAGATTCACTTCTGCTCCGGTTTTACAGCAACCTGATGTCTCACTTCCATTTCAGGTGGAGGTAGATGCTTCTGAGATTGGTGCAGGAGCTGTTTTGACCCAAAAAGATCCTGTGACTTCTAAAATGAATCCCTGTGCCTTCTTTTCTCGAAAGTTCTCCCCATCTGAACGCAACTATGATGTGGGGAATCGGGAATTGTTGGCCATGAAATGGGCATTTGAAGAGTGGAGACATTGGTTGGAGGGAGCTAGACATCAAGTTGTGGTCCTCACCGACCACAAGAATTTGATTTACGCTTGAATCCTAGACAGGCTAGGTGGGCCTTGTTTTTCACGAGTTTTAATTTTGTGGTCTCTTTTCCTCTGGGCACTAAGAATGTTACGGCAGATGCCCTCTCTAGGAGTTTCATTGCTGATTCTCTTATTATGACTGAGCCTACTATCTTCCTAGGTGAGGGGGTAGTTCTTGCTGCCATTTCGCCCGATTTGAGACGCGCCCTTAAGGAATTTCAGGAGGATAAACCTGAGCGTTGTCCTATGGGAAAATTGTATGTTCCTGACCAGTGGAGGAAGAGAGAGATGTCTTAAGTTCATTGCTCCTCATTGGCTGGTCATCCAGGTATTTTTGGTACCAGAGATTTGGTGAGGCGGTCTTTTTGGTGGCCTGCCTTATCTCGTGATGTCAGGAATTTTGTGCAGTCCTGTGGGACTTGTTCTCGGTCTAAACCCTGTTCTCGTTCTAGTGGGTTATTGATGCTCCGCCAGTGCCCAAGAGGCCATGGACCCATATCTCAATAGATTTTATTTCTGATCTTCCTGTCTCTCAGAGAATGACTGTTATCTGGGTGATTTGTGATAGATTTTCTAAGATGGTCCATTTTGTACCACTCCCAAAGTTGCCATCTTCCTCAGAGTTGGTGCCCTTGTTTTTACAACAGGTGGTTCGGTTGCATGGGATTCCTGAGAACATTGTGACGGACAGAGGAGTCCAGTTTGTTTCCAGATTCTGGAAAGCCTTTTGTTCCAATCTGGGAACTCAGTTATTTTTCTTCTCTGCGTTTCATCCTGAGACCAATGGGCAGACTGAGAGAACAAACCAGACTTTGGAGTCCTATTTGAGATGTTTTATACCTGCTGATCAGGATGACTGGGTCTCATTTTTGCCCTTGGCTGAATTTGCGCTAAACAATAGAGCTAGTTCTGTCACTTTGATGTCGCCCTTTTTCTGTAACTTTGGGTTTCATCCTCGATTTTCTTCAGGGCAAGTGGAATCTTCAGCCTGCCCAGGTGTGGACACTGTGGTAGAGAGACCAAGTGGTGGATAAGTTGTCACTCTCTCAGGAAAAGGCCCAGCGGTTTTCCAACCGGCATAGGACCATTGGTCCCCGGTTTAAAGTGGGTGATATGGTTTGGTTGTCATCAAAGAATATCTCTATGAAGGTTGCGTCTCCAAAGTTCAAGACGAGATTTATTGGACCTTATAAGATTTTGGAGATTCTTAATCCTGTTTCTTTGGCTCTTCCAGTTACGTTTAAGATCCATAACGTATTTCATAAATCTCTGTTGAAGAGGTTTGTTGAGCCCGTAGTTCCTATGGCGGCACCTACTGCCCCTGCATTGGCTAAAGGCAATGTGGAATATGAAAATATTGGATTCTCGTTTGGCTAGATGGAGACTCCAGTATTTGGTCAAATGGAAGGGTTATGGCCAGGAGGATAATTTTTGGGTCTCTGCCTCTGACATTCATGCCAACAGATTGGTTCGTGCTTTTCACCGGGCCCATCCTGATCGGCCTGGTGGCGTTGATGAGTGTTCGGTGACCCCTCCTCAAGGGGGGGTACTGTTGTGAACTAATTTTCTGGTCTGCCTCTGGTTTCTGGTGAGGGAGCTGGTTGTGCTGACAGAGGAGTTGTGAGTTCTCCTTCCGGACTCCCTCTGGTGGTAGCAGGAGGTAATGAAGCTGATCTAATTAACAGAGACCTGCCACCTGATAATGAGGATGAAGATTGGACATCTGGAGTCTTTGACTGGATTTATGACAGCCGACTCCCTATTCCCATGCTGGTGATTTTTTCCTGCCTCCTGAGGTCTTAGTTTCCAGCTCAGTTCCTGCCTTCTCAAGCTAAGTTGTCTCTGCTAATGTTCACTTTTGATTTGGTTTTGTTTATTCAGTTTTTTGTGTGGTCAGCCAGCCCCGGCTGGGGCTGTGCTGAATTTCCACTCTTATGTCACTGTATGTGCCAGTTTGCTTTTTGTCCCTTATTAGATTGGCCTCTTTTTGCTCTGTTCTCAGAATATGCCAGAGTGCTGATATAGTGGGTGAAGCCTAGTGACTTCAGGGTTTTTTGCTATCAGAAGTGTTGGACATTTTTGCAGGGTTTTTTGGCGTGATTGCAGACAGTATCTTTCCTTTCCTGTCCTTTCTAGTTAGTGTGGGCCCTATCGTTTGCTCAGCCTATTTTCCTACCTGTGTTCGTGTTTTCATCTTGTCTCACCATCAATACATGTGTGGGGGCTGGCTATTCCTTTGTGGTCTGCTCTGGGGCAGTTTTAGATTTCCCCTTTTCTTGTTTTAGGCTTATTTAGTCCTCCGGCTGTGATGAGGCATCTAGAATCATCATAGGTACGCTCCACGGCTGCTTTTAGTTGTGTGGTTAGGATCGGGGGTCTGCAAGCTGCGCAGTTACCAACCTCTCTGGTTTTCTGTGACTTAGCTTTGTCTTGTTATCCTCCTTTGTGACCCATTCATAACACCCACCTCTTCAACCCATTACTAACTTCTGGTACCTTCTCTTCTGCTTTCAAATATGCCACAATCATGCCTATCCTTAAAAAGCCAACCCTTGATCCAACTACTATGTCGAGCTACAGGCCAATATCGTTGTTCCCTCTCGCTTCAAAACTCCTGGAGCAGCACATCCATGCTGAACTTTCCTCCCACCTCTCATTTAATTTGCTCTTTGACAATCTATAATCTGGTTTCCGTCCCCATCATTCCACTGAGACTACCCTAACCAAAATTACTAGTGACCTACTTGCAGCCAAAGCTAACAGACAATACTCTATACTCCTCCTTCTAGACCTGTCTTCTGCTTTCGACACAGTTGACCACTGCCTCCTACTACAGATCCTCTCCTCCTTTGGCATCAAAGATGTTGCCCTATCCTGGATCTCCTCACACCTTTCCAACTGCACATTCAGCATCTCCCACTCCCACACTACCTCTTCATCCTACCCCCTCTGCGTTTGAGTCACCCAAGGCTCTGTTCTAGGACCCCTACTATTCTCAATCTATACACTTGGCCTGGGATAACTCATAAAGTCCCATGGATTCCAGTACCACCTGCATGCTGATGACACTCAGATCTGCCTCTCTGGCTCAAACATCACCTCTCTGCTGTCCAGAATCCTGGAGTGTCTATCAGCCATATCCTCCTTCTCCTCTCGCTTCCTCAAACTCAATGTGGATAAATCTGACCTCATCATCTTTTCTCCATCTCACAGATCTTCCTTACTTGATCTATCTATCACAATTAATGACATCATGCTTTCCCCGTACCGGATGTCTGCTGCCTCGGAGTAACCCTTGACTCTGCCCTGTCCTTCAAACTGCACATCCAAGCCCTTTCCACCTCCAGTTGCCTCCAGCTCAAAAATATCTCCAGAATCCATCCTTTCCTCAACCCTTAATCTACTAAAATGTTTTTTGCATACCCTCATCATCTCCCACCTCGACTACTGCAACATCCTTTTCTGTGGCCTCCCTCCTAACACTCTCGCACCTCTCCAGTCCATCCTTAACTCTGCTGCCCAACTATTTCATCTCTCATTTCGCTACTCCTCTGCTTCTCCCCTCTGCAAATCTTTTCACTGGTTCCCATTGCCTCAGTATATCCAGCTCAAATTACTAATACTGACCTACAAGGCCATCTATAACCTGCCTCCACCAAATATCTCTTAACTAATCTCCCGATATCTTACTTCACGTAGTCTCCAGTTATCGTAGTCTTCCTTCTCTCCCCCCACACTTATTCGCTCCTCACCTAATCGCCTCCATGACTTTATTTGGATATCCCCCATCCTCTGGAATTCTGTGCCCCAACACATCCGACTATCAACCACATTCGGATCCTTCAGACAGAACCTGAAAACCCACGTATTCAAGAAAGCCTACAGCCTGCAATGACCTCACTGCCTTCTCACCAGTACCGGAGCTACCGCCTCACCAATATTGGAGCTGCCGCAAATCCCCCAACTTACTGTCTCCTTCCCCACCATCCTGTAGAATGTAAGCCGGAAAGGGCAGGGGCCTCTCCCCTCTGTATAAGTCTGTTATTGTTAGTTTGTTTACTATAAGTGATACCTCTAATTTGTATATAACCCCTTCTAATGTACAGGACCATGGAATCAATGGTGCTATATAAATAAATAATAATAATAATAGTATACGGTGAGACTGCTGTGTTTACATCAAAGAGGATATATGGAAATATTGCAATATATAGATTACATAGAATGCTCGGGAGACAATGCAGTTTCAACATCACAAAGGATACACTGAGACACTTTTGTATACATCACATAGGTTACACTGAGACTACTGTATGTACATTACATAGGATATACATAAATTGCTGTATATGCTGTACATCACGTAGGATACTCTGCATATATCAAGGGAAAGCAGTCCTATGTCACTGATTTATCAATGACAACTATTAGATAGGAACAAGAGAAAATAATGAAACTTTGACATCATAGGAAATGTAGTGTGTAATAGGGGTAATATCAGAGGGGAACAAACATTCCTGTTGACAGATAACTAATAAACTAAAATAAGTATACACAAGTATAACCACCCATACATTGTTATTTGAAGCTGCCAGCTAATCTTACACAACCTGGTCAATATCTAATTACCGTTCATGGTGTCCCTTTGTTCTTCGCCATGAACATGGAATTCTTCATTTGTAAATGTACTTAAGGGTACCGTTACACTTAGCGATGCACCAGCGATCCCGACAATTATATGGATTGCTGGTGCATCGCTAAGTGGTCGCTAGTGAGCTGCCACACAGGCAGATCTCACCAGCGACATAGCAGGGGTCGGGGGTCGCTACTTACCTGTCAGACGCAGCGATCCTGACGTCCTCCCGCCCGCGTCCACACGTCGCTCATCGGCGCCACAGGAAGCCCAGCAGGAAGCGCCCGTCGAGAAATGATTCAGTACGTTCTCGCACGATCAGCGATGAGCAGCGGGGGAGCCGGTCGGAGGTAAGTATCAGACATAGTGATATTGCTAGCAATATCGCTGCTACGTCACAAAGTCGGTGACGTTACAGCAATATTGCTAGCGATATCGCTATGTGTAACGGGGGCTTTAGTGGATGAGCACTTAATAAAAAGCAAGATGCCCTTAGTAATCTGGACACCATCAGTACTGATATCAGTGCACAGAGTTTAATGAGACAGCTGAATCATTCTTTCACATGTGTATCCCAAAATGTGTAAGGCTATGTGCCCACGCCACGTATGCAGAAAATTTCTGCATGAAAACCGGACTCCTTCCCAGGAAAAAAAAAACGCGTTTTTTATGCGTTTTTTTCTGCGCGTCCCCAGTCTCATAGAAAATAGCTAAAAATGCAGACTTTTTCGCAAAATTAATGAGCATGCTGCATTTTTTACACAAAAGTGCAGAATGCATTAAAATGAATGGGATGCTTCTTTTAAACGATTTTTAAGCATTTTTGCCCGTAAAAACGCTTAAAAAACACTAAAAAAATGCTTACTTGGGCACACAGCCTCTCTATTTATAACAATTTATAACTATATTGTATGTAACTAAGTATACTTTGCTTAGTTATATAGAATTGATTCTGAACTTTAAACAACAGTTATCAAGAGAATGAGTTTGCCAATGTACTGTTTTTGATCACCATGAGAACTGATGACCTTTTAGACAATTTACTTGCAGTTCCATAGAATATCACAGATAACGTCAGCAATGGACATTCCAGGAGTTTGTCTCTAAGCTGGAGTCATACTAGCGATTTTAAAATCGGTCCAATTTTGTTCCTGCAAAGTTGGACGAGTGTAATGCAAGTGTCATGCATTTTTCATGCGAGAACAATCGGATTTTTCACACCTAGCATCCTATTTACATCCGAATGCAGTATGATTGCTATTGAGAAGGATAATAATACATACAAAGGCATGGATAAATATATCAGCAATATTTACATTTTTAATAATGCAAGAAAACATGAGCTTTTACATAAAGAGTCATTTACGCATCATTTTCAAAGGAAATATTCCTATATATATACAGTGTATATATATATATATATATATATATATATACAGTTGTGGCCAAAAGTATTGACACCCCTGCAATTCTGTCAGATAATACTCACTTTCTTCCTGAAAATGATTGCAAACACATATTCTTTGGTATTATTATCTTCATTTAATTTGTCTTAAATGAAAAAACACAAAAAGAATTGTCCTAAAGCCAAATTGGATATAATTCCACACCAAACATAAAAAAGAGGGTGGACAAAAGTATTGGCACTGTTCGAAAAATCATCTGATGCTTCTCTAATTTGTGTAATTAACAGCACCTGTAACTTACCTGTGGCACCTAACAGGTGTTGGCAATAACTAAATCACACTTGCAGCCAGTTGACATGGATTAAAGTTGACTCAACCTCTGTCCTGTGTCCTTGTGTGTACCACATTGAGCATGGAGAAAAGAAAGAAGACCAAAGAACTGTCTGAGGACTTGAGAAACCAAATTGTGAGGAAGCATGAGCAATCTCAATGCTACAAGTCCATCTCCAAAGACCAGAATGTTCCTGTGTCTACCGTGCGCAGTGTCATCAAGAAGTTTAAAGCCCATGGCCCTGTGGCTAACCTCCCTAGATGTGGACGGAAAAGAAAAATTGACAAGAGATTTCAACGCAAGATTGTGCAGATGTTGGATAAAGAACCTCGACTAACATCCAAACAAGTTCAAGCTGCCCTGCAGTCCAAGGGTACAATAGTGTCAACCCGTACTATCCGTCGGCATCTGAATGAAAAGGGACTGTATGGTAGGAGACCCAGGAAGACCCCACTTCTTACCCCGAGACATAAAAAAGCCAGGCTGGAGTTTGCCAAAACTTACCTGAAAAAGCCTAAAATGTTTTGGAAGAATGTTCTCTGGTCAGATGAGACAAAAGTAGAGCTTTTTGGGCAAAGGCATCAACATAGAGTTTACAGGAGAAAAAAAGAGGCATTCAAAGAAAAGAACACGGTCCTTACAGTCAAACATGGTGGAGATTCCCTGATGTTTTGGGGTTGCTTTGCTGTCTGTGGTACTGGACTGCTTGACCGTGTGCATGGCATTATGAAGTCTGAAGACTACCAACAAATTTTGCAGCATAATGTAGGGCCCAGTGTGAGAAAGCTGGGTCTCCCTCAGAGGTCATGAGTCTTCCATTGTCCTGCAGGACAATGTCCCAAAACACACTTCAAAAAGCACTAGAAAATGGTTTGAGAGAAAGCACTGGAGACTTCTAAGGTGGCCAGCAAAGAGTCCAGACCTGAATCCCATAGAACACCTGTGGAGAGATCTAAAATTGGCAGTTTGGAGAAGGCACCCTTCAAATATCAGGGACCTGGAGCAGTTTGCCAAAGAAGAATGGTCTAAAATTCCAGCAGAGCATTGTAAGAAACTCATTGATGGTTACCGGAAGCGGTTGGTCACAGTTATTTTGGCTAAAGGTTGTGCAACCAAGTATTAGGCTGAGGGTGCCAATACTTTTGCCTGGCCCATTCTTGGAATTTTGTGTGAAATGATCAATGTTTTGCTTTTTACTTCATTCTCTTTTGTGTTTTTTCATTTAAGACAAATTAAATGAAGATAATAATACCAAAGAATTTGTGTTTGCAATCATTTTCAGGAAGAAACTGAGTATTATCTGACAGAATTGCGGGGGTGTCAATACTTTTGGCCACAACTGTATACATACTGTATATACATACTATATACAGCATATATATATATGTACAGTAGATATATAATAGATAAATAGATAGAATAAAAGCCGCATAGTGAAAAATCACAGCAGGAGCTGACAGGATAGAATAGATGGATTACACACAGTAAATACACATAGAATAGATAGCTCCTGCATTGATTTTACAGTATTCGGCAGATTAATTGATTTTCTTCTGTCTATGTATCTATGTAATAAATATACATATACTGTATATATATGTGTGTGTGTGTCACTGACATCTATATATCTGTGTATTCTATGTGTACGACTCATATATATCAATTCTATCTGTTCTATTCTAACCTGTCATGCTGTGATATTACTGTACTCGGCAAATGAATTGCCAGCTTTTCCAAGAAAATCTGTGTGTAAAAATCAGACATCGCTTGCATGGTCCGAGAGCTGTGCGATTCCTTTATCGCACCCATTGACTTCTATTGCAGGATGTGATCTGATTTCCCATTACAATCGCAGCATGCTGCAAGCTTTTTCCAGTCCGATCATGATCTGATCCGAGCTGGAAGAAAAACGCAGATAAGCACACAATCATAGAATAACATTGGTCCGAATGCAATCTGATTTTTAATCGGATTGCATTCATTCGATTTCATCGCAGACTGGAATGAGCCCTTATGCAAATAAACAAATTTTAACATGAAATTAAATTACTGTATAACACCATGTGACTTGTTGCTGGGTCAAAAGTGGCCAGTTTTTGCTCATTTTTTTTAAAATCTGCCATACGATTCCATTACTTTATGTTAATATTTATGGTCTTTACCCAGAGGGTGGTGCTTACAGGATTCTCTTAGGCCGGTCTCACACGTCTAGATAATTCTGGTACCGGAGAAAACGTGGATACGTGGTACCTCCGTGTGGCACACGTGTGGCAATGGACGACCACCGGGAAGAAGCGGCTACAGTAAGCGCTGTTCCCGGCAGCTGGTGCCGAACGCTGCTATCATTCTGCTCTGCGAGCAGGAGAGCAGAATGAATGAAAACCCGACGTGAGGTCCCCCTCAGTTTGTGAACCAACCAGACAAAACTTACAGCTGGGGGTTGCAGCCCTCAGCTGTCAGCTTAATCAAGGTTGGTTGTCAAGAATAGAGGGGTCCCCACGCTGTTTTTTTAATTATTTAAATAAATAGTTTAAAAAAACGGCGTGGGGTTCCCCCTATTTTTGTCAACCAGCCTGACTAAAGCTGACAGCTGAGGGCTTTATATTCTCAGGTTGTTAAAGGGCCATTGATCTTGGCCTCCCACAGCCTAAAAAGAGCAACCCCCAGCTGCCCAGAAAAGGCACATCTATTAGATGCGCCTATTCTGGAGATTTGCCCGGTTCTTCCCATTTGCTCTGTATCGGTGGCAAGTGGGGTAATAAGGGCTTAATGCCACCTTTCTATTGTAAGGTAACATTAAGCCCGGATTGGTAATGGAGAGGTGTCAATAAGACACCTATCCATTACTAATCCTAGAGTCAGTCAAGGGTTAGTTAAACACACACACAATAAGAGCAAAGTATTTTAATGAAAGAATACAACACACACATTTTTATAATCTTTATTACACTGCTAATTCCATTGCAACGCCATCGATCTCCTGTAAAAAAAGGTGAAAATAATAAAGCAACAATATACATTACCTGTCCGGCGCTCAGTTACGTCCCACAGCGTAATCCATCTCGTGGGTTAATCAGTTACAGGCAGAGCGCTGTTAACACAGCCGCTCTGACTGTACAGTACTGGGGAATGAATGGAAGCAGAGCGCAGACTTAGTGATGAGTGGTGACGTCACTGCTAGCTACTGAGCATGCGTCGGCTACTTCCATTCATTCTACAGTAGTTTACAGTAGAATGTTCACAAACTGAGGGGGACCCCATGTCGGGTTTTCATTCATTCTGCTCTCCTGCTCGCTGTTGCCGGCAGAGCAGGAGAGCAGAATGACAGTGGCATTCAGCACCAGTCGCAGGGGAACAGCGCTTACAGTAACACTTCTTCCCCGGCAGCTGTCCGTGAGCACGGAGGAAAGTGTGAACTGTTCTCGGTGTGCACGTGTTCAGCATTTTTGCGGACTGTGCGCTCTCACGAACACTGACATGTCTCCGTGTTTTTCACACGGACCATGTGTCTGTGAAAGCACGCTGACATGTGCAGAGAGATTTTAATGTGTCTACGTGTGTCAGTGTCTCCGGTACGTGACGAAACTGTCACTATATGTACCGGAGCCACTGACGTGTGAAACCGGCCTTAGGCTGCGTTGCATTATTAGTCTGTGAGAAATGTTTATGCGGTAAAGATCATAAAAAGAAGCAAAAAATAAAAAGTCTCATGTCTCTGAAAATGTATGGTGCATAAAAAAAAGCATTGGTCATCATGACCACTCACTTAATTGCAATACTAAATAGTTCTTTTTGTTATCAATGCAATAACAAAACTTATAGCAATATAGAATAGCATTCTAAGCATATTACATACATAGAAATAAATAAATGTTCCAATTCCCACTTCATGAGCGCAATTCAGCTGTGACCTTGAATGTGCTTACTGAGAAATGCCATCTAATTGGTGAGATAGAATAACATATTTTTTAAACTACCATATATACTTGAGTATAAGCCGACCCGAGTATAAAGCTGACTCCCCTATTTTTGCCACAAAAAAATGGGAAAACTTATTGACTCGAGTTTAAGCCTAGGGTGGAAAATGCAGCAGCTACTGGTAAATTTCAAAAATAAAAATAGATACCAATAAAAGTCAAATTAATTGAGACATCAGAAGGTTAAATGTTTTGAATATCCATATTGAATCATGAGCCCCATATAATGCTCCATAAAGTTCATGATGGCCCCATAAGATGCTCCATACAGCATACACCCCATATAATACTGCACAAAAGTTAATAATGGCCCCATAAGATCCTCCACAGAATAATATGCCCCATATGCTGCTCCATAAAGTTTATGGCCCCATAAAATGTTCCATAGATTATGCACCATATGCTGCCCCATAAGATGCTCCATAGATTATGCCCCATAAAATGCTCCATAGATTATGCCCCATATGCTGCCCCATATGCTGCTCCATAGATTATGCCCCATATGCTGCCCCATAAGATACTCCATAGATTATGCCCCATAAGATGCTCCATAGAGGTGTCGATGTCCTGAGCACGCGGGGACACCGGCACGCTATCGGGGCTAGGTGCCGGTGTCGCCGCTTGCTCAGGGCCCGGCACTGGCTATATTCACCTGTCCCCGTTCCAACGCCACACGCCGCTCTGTCATCTGGGTCCCTCTGTCAATGACTGTTCAGGCAGATGGCGTGGTGTGCACTAACTACGTCATTGCGCCCTCTGACCTGAACGTCACATCACAGACAGAGGATGCAGAGGACAGAGCAGCGAATAGCAGTGTAATGGGGACAGGTGAATATCTGACAGCTCTTCCTTCCTTCAGTGATCACGTGGTACCGCTCATTAAAGTCATCAATATGCGCATATTCATGACTTTAATGAGCGGTACCATGTGACTGCTGAACACAGGTGCCGGAGACCTTGGGAGAAGCAGGGGGCTGCACAGACATGCCAGGAGGGGATAAGTATGATCTGACACCCCCGCTCCCCCTCCCCCGCCAACCCCCTGGCATATATGACTCAAGTATAAGTCGAGAGGGGGATTTTCAGCCCCAAAAAATGGTTGAAAATCTCGGCTTATACTCGAGTATATATGGTAATTTAATTAATTAGTAAGCTGATGCTCACATTAGCAAATCTGAACTAAATTAAGAAATTGAGCTACATGCCTTCTAAAAAAATTCAAAAATATTTCTATGGGATTAGATGGACCAATCTCTGAGTAATGATATCAATCAAATCCTCATGTATGCTAATTGGTCATTTTTATTATTATGTTTACTTTTATGAGTTTACATGTGTCCGCCTGATATAAGTGGGACAACACGCACTGTATATTCCTGCTGTTCCACATTTTAGAACATTTGATCTTATACCTGTGTACAGGTGGATCTTACAAAATTAGAATATCATCAAAAAGTTAATTTATATCAGTTCTTCAATACAAAAAGTGAAGCTCATATATTATATAGAGTCATTACAAACAGAGTGACCTAATTCAAGTGTTTATTTCTGTTAATGTTGGTGATTATGGCTTACAACCAATGAAAACTCAAAAGTCATTATCTCAGTAAATTAGAATACTTTATAACACCAACTTGAAAAAATGATTTTAAAATCTGAAATGTTGGCCTACTGAAATGTATGTTCAGTAGAGTTGAGCGATACCGTCCGATACTTCAAAGTATCGGATCGGAATGGATCGGCCGATCTTTAAAAAAAGTATCGGTATCGCCGATTCCGATACCGGAAGTCCCATTCAAGTCTATGGGACTTCCGGTATCGGAATAAGAAAAACCCTGTTTTTGCCTTGTACAGCCTCTCTGGGGTCTGTACGGGCCTTTCGGGGGGCTGTGCCGGCCTGCCAGGGGGTCTGTGCAGGCTCCGGTGGTCTGTGCCGGCCTGCCGGGGGGCTGTGCCGGCCTGCCGGTGGTCTGTGCAGGCTCCGGTGGGCTGTGCCGGCCTGCCGGGGGGCTGTGCCGGCCTGCCGGGGGGCTGTGCAGGCTCCGGGGGGCTGTGCCGGCCTGCCGGGGGGCTGTGCCGGCCTGCCGGTGGTCTGTGCAGGCTCCGGGGGGCTGTGCCGGCCTGCCGGGGGGCTGTGCCGGCCTGCCGGTGGTCTGTGCAGGCTTTGGGGGTCTGTGCAGGCATCGTCCGATGGGACTACAAGTCCCATCGGGCGATGCCTGCTACCATGACAGTGATTGACACATTAGCCAATGATGGGACAGTAGTAGTCCCATCATCCGGCTAATGTGTTGAATGTAAAAAAAAAAAAAAAAAAAAAAAATTACATGCTACATACATGCTACATACATACAACATGCATACTACATACATGCTACATTCATACTACATACTACATACATGCTACATTCATACTACATAAATACTACATGCAACATACATACTACATATATACTACATACATACTACATGCATGCTACATACATACTGCATGCTACATACATACTACATGCTACATACATACCACATATATACTACATACATACTACATGCATGCTACATACATACCACATACATACTACATACATACTACATACATACTACATGCATGCTACATGCATGCTACATGCTACATACATAACACATATATACTACATGCATGCTACATACATACTACATGCTACATACATACCACATACATACTACATGCATGCTACATACTACATGCATGCTACATACATACTACATGCTACATACTACATATATACTACATGCATGCTACATACATACTACATGCTACATACATACTACATATATACTACATGCATGCTACATACATACTACATACATACTACATGCATGCTACATACATACTACATGCTACATACATACCACATACATACTACATATATACTACATGCATGCTACATACATACTGCATGCTACATGCATGCTACATACATACTACATACATACTACATGCTACATACATACCACATATATACTACATACATACAATACATACATAGACATACAGTACATATAACATAGAGTAACATACTTACCAATACTTGTCACATTGTTCCCCGAAGCCATTGTCTTTTCCGGAATAAATATTAACATAACAAACCACAAAAATACTCACCCACGATCCGAAGCAGTCCACGAGTGTGTCCCACGACGATCTTGGGTAGAGAACTGCAGCATCAGCTGATGCTGCCGTTCTCTACGGGCTGTAGGAATCCAATGACGGAAGGTAGGTATCCTTCCGCACTGTATTCCTCCGCCACTTAAAAAAAAAAAAAGTCCCTAGTCTCACTTTATGCCATTGCTGTGTGGGAATTTCCCACGCAGCAATGGCATAAAGTGAGACTAGGGACTTTTTTTTTTTTACGTGGCGGAGGAATACAGTGCGGAAGGATACCTACCTTCCGTCATTGGATTCCTGCAGCCCGTAGAGAACGGCAGCATCATCTGATGCTGCAGTTCTCTACCCAAGATCGTCGTGGGACACACTCGTGGACTGCTTCGGATCGTGGGTGAGTATTTTTGTGGTTTGTTATGTTAATATTTATTCCGGAAAAGACAATGGCTTCGGGGAACAATGTGACAAGTATTGGTAAGTATGTTACTCTATGTTATATGTACTGTATGTCTATGTATGTATTGTATGAATGTATTGTATGTATGTAGTATATATGTGGTATGTATGTAGCATGTAGTATGTATGTAGTATGTATGTAGCATGCATGTAGCATGCAGTATGTATGTAGCATGCATGTAGTATATATGTAGTATGTATGTAGCATGCATGTAGTATATATGTAGTATGTATGTAGCATGTAGCATGTATGTAGTATGTATGTAGTATGTATGTAGCATGTATGAAGTATATATGTGGTATGTATGTAGCATGTAGTATGTATGTAGTATGTATGTAGTATGCATGTAGTATGTATGTAGTATGTATGTAGCATGCAGTATGTAGCATGTATGTAGCATGTATGTAGTATGTATGTAGTATATATGTAGCATGCATGTAGTATATATGTAGTATGTATGTAGCATGCATGTAGTATATATGTAGTATGTATGTAGCATGTAGCATGTATGTAGTATGTATGTAGTATGTATGTAGCATGTAGCATGTATGTAGTATATATGTGGTATGTATGTAGCATGTAGTATGTATGTAGCATACATGTAGCATGCATGTAGTATGTATGTAGTATGTATGTAGCATGCAGTATGTAGCATGTATGTAGCATGTATGTAGCATGCATGTAGTATATATGTAGTATGTATGTAGCATGCATGTAGTATATATGTAGTATGTATGTAGCATGTAGCATGTATGTAGTATGTATGTAGTATGTATGTAGCATGTAGCATGTATGTAGTATATATGTGGTATGTATGTAGCATGTAGTATGTATGTAGCATGCATGTAGCATGCATGTAGTATGTATGTAGTATGTATGTAGTATGTATGTAGCATGCAGTATGTCGCATGTATGTAGCATGTATGTAGTATGTATGTAGTATATATGTAGTATGTATGTAGCATGTAGTATGTATGTAGCATGTAGTATGTATGTAGCATGCATGTGGTATATATGTAGTATGTATGTAGCATGTAGTATGTATGTAGCATGCATGTAGTATATATGTAGTATGTATGTAGCATGTAGTATGTATGTAGCATGCATGTAGTATGTATGTAGTATGTATGTAGTATTTTTTTTTTTTTTTTTAACATTTAACACATTAGCCGGATGATGGGACTACTACTGTCCCATCATTGGCTAATGTGTCAATCACTGTCATGGTAGCAGGCATCGCCAGATGGGACTTGTAGTCCCATCGGACGATGCTTGCACAGACCCCCGGACATCAGCACAGCCCCCCGGCAGGCCGGCACAGCCCCCCGGCAGGCCGGTACAGACCCCCACAGGGTGCACAGACCACCAGCAGGCCGGCACAGCCCCCCGGCAGGCCGGTACAGACCCCCACAGGGTGCACAGACCACCGGCAGGCCGGCACAGCCCCCCGGCAGGCCGGTACAGACCCCCACAGGGTGCACAGACCACCGGCAGGCCGGCACAGCCCCCCGGCAGGCCGGTACAGACCCCGGGCAGTCCACACAGCCCCCGGCAGGCCGGCAGAGACCCCCGGAAGGCCCGAAATGACGGTGCATCATGATGCGCACACACCGTGCATCATGATGACGTCAGGCTGTCAATCAACTTTGAACTTCCGATTCCGATGCCGAATTCCGATATTGAAAAAATATCGGAAGTCGGTATCGGAATTCCGATACAGCAAGTATCGGCCTATACCCGATACTTGCGGTATCGGAATGCTCAACACTAATGTTCAGTAATTGTACTCAATACTTGGTCGGGGCTCCTTTGGCATCAGTTACTGCACCAATGCAGCATGGAGTGGAGGTGATCAGCATGTGGCACTGCTGAAGTGTTATGGAAGCCCAGGTTGCTTTGATAGCAGCCTTCAGCTCATCTGCATTGTTGGGTCGGGTGTCTCACATCTTCTTCTTGACAATACGCCATAGATTCTCTATGGGGTTAAGGTCAGACGAGTTTGCTCACCAATCAAGCAGAGTGATACTGTTGTTTATAAACTAGGAATTGGTACTTTTGGCCGTGTGGACAGGTGTCAATTTCTGCTGGAGAATGATATTTCCATCTCCAATAAGCTTGTTGGTAGAGGGAAGCATGAAGTGCTCTAAAATTTCCAGGTAGACAGCCTCACTGACTTTGGTCTTGATAAAACACACTAGACCTACACCAGCAGATAATATGGCTCCCGAAACCATCACTGATTGTGGATGGACATTCTCCCAGAATCTTTTTGGCTTGTCATCATGTAGTTTGGCAAATTCCAGTCTGGCTCTTTTAAGATTTTTTTCAACAATGGTGTCCTCCTTGGTCATCTCCCATGAAGTCCACTTTGGCTCATACGACAGATGGTGCGATTTGACTCTGATGTTCCTTGAGCATGAAATTCACCTTTAATCTGTTTAGAAGATTGTCTGGTCTCTTTTTGTTACCATTCGTATTATCGTTTTTTTTTTTATTTGTCATCAATATTCCTCCTGCGGCCATGTCCAGGGAGGTTGGCAACAGTCCAGTGGATCTTAAATTTCTGAATAATATGTACAACTGTAGTCACAGGAACATCAAGCTGCTTGGATATGGTCTTATAACTTTTACATTTAACATGTTTGTCTATAATTTTCTTTCTAATCTTCTGGGACAATTCTTTCCTTCGCTTTCTCTGGTCCATGTTGAGTGTGATATCACATCATGTCGCCAAACAGCACAGTGAGTATCTGTAGCCCTCTATACAGTCCCACTCACTGATTCCAAGATTGTAGACACCTGTGATGCTACTTAGTGGACACACCTTGATTTATCATGTCTCTTTTGTCACATTATTTTCAGGGGTACCATCATTTCTGTCCAGGCCTATTTCATGAGTTTTATTTTTTTTTTTAAATTCTGTGCAAGCATGGTTGAAAAGCAATATCTGATTTTCATTTGATCATTTTCATAGATTTTTATTATTATTACTTTTGTCAGATTCAAGTTATTTCTGTGACCATTGTGGGTTTTTATGTCATTACACGAGGGGTACCAACAATTTTGATCACATGTGTATTTGACATTTTTTAATGTTTTTATGATATTTATAGTGATTGTTCATACTGAGTATTTAATTCCGCATTCACCCCTCCCCCCACCGTTTTTAATTTTACTATGTTCTGTCTACTATTTTTATTTGAATGGGAACAAAAAACTAAATATAAAAATTTTTTATTTGTGTTAATTTTTTACTTTTTTAAAAAATTTTAAAACATCAAAAACAGGTAAATAGGTAATTAGGGAATAAGCAGATTCAATAGAAAATAAAAAAAATATTTTATCATAACAGATACCAATACATTGATAGATTCATCAAGAGTGCAATTTATGATTACCGTATATTTTAATAAAAAAATAGAGTTTATTAATTTATTTTTTCTGTCCACTCTTTCAGTTAGTGCATTTGCAGAACCTACCCCTTTCTGCACCATTTCTATTGGTTTTTATTGACTTTGGATTCCCCACTACCCACTTCCAACTGGCACCATTTGACTATCCTAATTAAGAAGGCTATTTATATCTTATGTACCTGGGTCGGCCACACCCTGACAAAGAAGGACTGTGCTTCCTTTGAAATGCATTGGTTTGTAGCCGCACCGAGGTCCCGTAGCTTTGCTCATAGTGATGTTACACTGTTTAGGCCCCACCACTTGTGCTGCTGTAAGGGAGGGCCAGGACCGAAGTCATGACCTGTACTCTGGTGGCAGCTGCACTCAGCCCTTCCCCTACGTGAAACAATACTATGCTCCTCGGCTTACCTGCATCTCCAGATACATCTTCACCCGGGCACTTCCCAGGCCACAACGGTCCCTCTTCTAGGCGACTCACATCAATGGAGACAGTCTGAGACAACTTTAACACTTTCTTTACTTAGGATTTCGCACCTTACATCCACAATTGGTACATCATCACATTTACTTGCTTTCTGATCTTTCCCTTGCTTGCTGTCACTTCTGTACAGTACACACCTGAACTGGACCGTACTAGACTGCTTCCCAGTTCCTTTCAGGTCTGACATCACTACAATGACATTTTCTTCAGCCTGCTTCACCCCAGACATGAATTCATCAATTGACCCCCGGTGAAGCATCTGGCCCGTCTGTACTGATCTCATCGAAGTGCCAACTCCTTTCATCTCCTTCATCCAATCAACATCTGCCCTAAAAGCATTGGCCCAGGTGTCGGGAGGTTGAGCTGGGTACGGTTCTGTCTGTAATAGGAGACAGAGTGATTGACAGTAGGTGTCATTTGGCAGTCCGCCATCAGAGGTCACTGTAGAGCACCGACGGCAATGGTTATGTAACTGTCATATGAGGGTTACATAACTGCCAGAGGTGAAGGTGACTCTGATTAGGCGGAGGTGCCTGTCAGGTGACAGAGGGTGGAGCTACCTGGACTGACTGGATACATACTGAGGTAAGCTTCCAGAAGCTTCAGTCAGCCAGGGGAGCTCACAAGGAAAGAGAGACTGTTACACAGAGGGGACCCCTCAGAGAGTCCTGACAGTAGAAACAGTCACAGGGGTGACCCTACAGGACATTGGTCACAGGTAGAGACGGCCTGTGAGGACCTGGTGTATGGTGGACTTTGTAAGGTGAAACGCTGTGGTGGATTGGCCTAGGGCAACCACGGTGGAAGAGCCACAAAGTACACTCCGACAGTGAGAGTCTACAAGCGAAGGTACTCGGGCCTGTCTGCAAGAGAAAACAGTGTGAAATACCTGTCATGCATTGTGCTGGTCGTCGTAAGGGCGGCCAATAAAAGCAGAACCTGTTGAATATATCTCCTGTCTCTGTCTCATGCCTGTCGACATCAAGAAGTGGGTCACCCCCCCATTCCTGTGAGTACAGCACACCTCCGCCTACCATTCACATCACCTAAATACCACAGCATGTTACCCTCCGCTCCAGCCTGCCACCGGTCCCTACACAGGCAGTAAGGCGCCACATCTTCCTTTTCTTATTCTGACCCACTGCTAAGACCTGCAGTGGCTGTAAGTAATGTGGGCAATAACGACTTAACTTTACGTGACTGCCAAGCTGTCTGGGCCTATAGCCCATGTGGACTCTTGGGCACCCTGACCCCATCTGACTAAACCACCCTTCCTCACTAACCTTACTCTCGGCAGCCCCTCCTACAATTAACCCTCTAAAAACCTACTACTAGGCTTCACTAGTATATCCCCACCTAGTGGCCCGCAACATAATTACAACTACCCAGCCTATGGTGAAACTATATACTAAGAGTGCCCTCCTCTAATGTCCCAATAAAGGATGCACTACCGTTCCCTAACTGTACATACAAAATGACACATAATATACATGCAGTATTATCTTACAAGAACATGAGAGAATCTATACAGTTATCTATACAATGGTAACACATTCAAGTGGCAGTACCATAAGTAATGAGCGATAATACATCATTAAACATGTAGCAGTACCGCAGGAAATAATCATAAAAACACGTCTGTAAACATTAGGAACTAGAAGACAGTCAGAGGGAAGGGAAGAATAAGACACATCATATTGTACCCCCTTACACTGCTGTTCAGCAACAGTGCTTCTGGTAGGTGCGCTCCGCTGCTTATTATCAATCCGGATGGACACAGGAGAGGGGTAGACTTGGGAGGATGCTCCTGCAATGTACCAACTTCACCAAGGGATCCTGATATAACTGGTACCATGGAGTGGGAGTTGGGGGACTGTCAATCATATTCATTGAAGAACAAGACTAAGTGTCTTATTTATCTGGATATGTGTACCAACAGTACTGCCTATACCCAGTGCATTTGAACCAAGCAAGTCTGTCTGCGGTGGATCAGGGGACACCTTGTGACTATCGATCCCCTCAATCTAACTTCAGTTCCACTGTATTACATTGTGGAGGCAAGGTGCTTTTGGAAGGCACCTATCATCTATTAGACTGCATTGTCTGTATGCTATATAATAGGTGTTAGCGTGGTAGTATGTAGCAATATCTCCTTTTATTGTTCTGCTGACAGGCTACAACATAGAAGCCGTCTTACTACCAGCAGCTTCACTCGAACAACACAGTCAAACGCCAGTGACTGTTTTTTCTTTTCTCATTTTTATAGATAAAAAACTTATAGCAGCTAGTTCAGGCAGTATGAATCTAATGACAAGTTCCCTTTAACACAAAACTGTTTTGTACTATTTTTTTTTTTTTGAAAATCATTGCAAACATCAATAGTGAATACATTCTTCAAGGCAAGATTGGTTAAGGTTGGTGAAGGTCCTCTCCCCCCGAGCAGTCACATGATACATGGATAACTCACAATAGACATAATCTGCAGATAATAAGTGATAGATCCTGCTGATGTCGATAGGATCTATTGTATAATCCAGTGGGCCAATCCAGATATCTGCTTTTCAATGAAAAAGGTTTAGTATGTTGAACTGCAACAAGCCCAGTCCTTCCATGAACCAGGAGACAACCATTGCCTCTGGAGATGAGTGGATCAGGTAAAACTCGAATTTGCTTGTTTGCATTTGGAAATTCAAGAAATTCAATTTCCGGAGAAATTATACTCCCCAGTTTTAATATTCTTTATTATGCTGTATGGGATCTCCAGATCTCAGAGCATACTAATCATAATATGTAAAAAAAATACTTATACGCACCTTACCATTCACTTCTCTAACCACTTTGCTCCTAACCGTTACATATCTGATCCTTGTCGAATCTTGTGATCCTCGCCACTTGTGCGGAAATTCCTTCTGACTCTGACTGATGAGGCCAAGGAGTACGTGAAAAGCCACAACATATGATGGCACTACGTGACCTTTTGCCCTTACGCATGCATCCACAGAATCGTTCAAGTCTCCGTCAAAGCCAGAAATTCTGGCTCAGTATGAGTGGCTTGGGGATTTGCATATAGTAAAGAAATCAGAAGATGCAATGAGAAGCGGACAGGTGATGGTAAGGCGAGAATGGAAAGGTGAGTGATAATGTGAGTGTAAGCATTTTTTTAACCTTGTTATGGCTCTTTAAGAGTCAAAAAATGGTTGTCAATGGCTGCCATCTTACTGAATTTGCGGGTAAACGAATTAAAAAAAAATCCTAATTTGTAAAAGTATTATAAAATATGAGTAGAATTCAATTCCACACAAATTGAATCGCTCATCTCTAATTGGCAGAGTTGGTAAGTTATATACTAGTTCTTTAACCCCTTGTAGACCTGACAATAAAAATTGTGCAGCTGCAGGTTACCCCCAGTAATGAGTAGTAACAGTAAAACCCTGGTAATTATAATGGCTACTGTAAATAAGGACAAATTACAATATAAATGATTACACTTCAGTTTTGGAAAAGGTTGCAGACTATTGTTGCAGTTTGGAAGATTTTTCCAATTATTCCAAGTAGATGACTTCTTTCTGTACAGAACTATTGATGATTAAGTTGCAATATATTCTACTGACGGAACTCAGTCATTGACGCCATTAAGTCATATATCAAGAATAATGCATCAAATGTTCCTAGGAGGAAACAGCAGAGGAAAAACACAGCTAAAGGCAACAAAAGTGGTACACTTAAATAAATTTGTTGATCTTTTCTTTGCCCAGAGTTACCCACTAGGAGATTTTGATAAATGAGGCCGATTAGTATTCCAGTGCCACCATATCTGTTATCCTAGACCTCACAAAGCAATCTGCCAGTTGTTCCTCCGGCTCAGAAATCATCTCAGTTGACATCAGATCTGACTGCAGTGCTTTACAGCCAGGCTTTTTCTTCACACATTTTTGCTTTCTAATTTATTCTTTGCTAGATTAATTAGCAAAGTCATCATATTGTGTGGGGTGTGACTGTCTTCCTTACCAGTGCATACTAATGTAAGAAAGGAGACATGCAATCTTGCCATTTTTGTTTAAGATGGACTCTCATATCCTATAGTACAATGCATCCAATAGTCACATTGGATTTTTTGACCTGCTTGAACTGACAAGATATAGATTGCTAGATAGAACAGATTGCAATTTGTGCTACATAATAATTGCACATCTTCTTTGTCCTTTTGTTTAACATAATGACTGAATTTTAATGTGTCATGGTGCAAAAAATATCAATCTGCTAACAGAACCTTAAGAGAGAATATAAAAAATAAAAATAACAGGTTGCAAAAATCATCTCTAACCATTTTTCCAGTAGGACTAGTCCTATAGGTAGCTGTACCATTTATTTCTTTTTCTTACCATGTGTATACTATCAGAGATTAGAGCAAATCTTATAATATTCAAATTCACCAAATCTGCTGGATTTTACCCGTAACTTTGTTTTGCGATGATTTTATGTTTCACAAATTGAAATATCTTAGTATTATGCTCTGGGGAGACCTCATTGTCACACCGGTAACTCACACGCCTTCTCAGTGCCGTCTTACTCACTGCAGTCACTGCTCTGCTTCTCCTCATGTCAGGCAGTCTCACTGAGTTGTCTCTTGCAGCACTTGTACATCTTCCTGCTGTCTCCATATGACTATAGGGGGGCTCGGTCAGTTTCTGTAGGAATTTAACCCTGCTTTATCCCTGACCTATGCCCCCCCAAGCAGGGGATATATAATTCAGCTCCTCCGTCCACTCATTGCATGAAGTTAGGTTCCTAATGAAATTTGTCTCCTAGTATCCCACCTAAGGCATGTTTGTATTGATTCTTCTGTTACTGACCAGGCCTGTATACCCTTTATGTCTGACCTCTCCACTGCTAACCTTGGCTTTGTATTCAAAACCTGTGCTGTCTACCATAACCTTGGACTGTCTGACGATGTCTCTGACTATGTCACTTGTACCATGTATCTTTGTCTTTACCCATTGGTCAGCTGTTGCAGGTCTGGGCACTACCTTGGAGTGGCACATGATGGTACCCTATGGCCAAGTCTATTGTCACCATCAGTAGCTCTTGTGAAGACCAGGTAGCGAGTTAGTCACACCCCTCTAGGGTATGCCCACCCAATGCTGCAGTGGGTCCACACCCACCGCTATCACAATCGGAGCATAAGAAAATTTATCATGTAGTAAAAAAAAGCAACATCCAGAGCCTATTCGCTGACAGATGTCCCATCCTAGAGCATATGTTGTAAGGCCTTGTCTTGATGTAATGGTATCTGTAAACTCTGGCCCTTCATGAAGCGCACATTGTGGTGGTATAAAGAGTCAGCGAGGACTATATGAGGGACATCGCGCAGCAGAGATGGACGGGAAGTGAGGGGTGAAGTATTAGTTATTTTAACTTTTTAACCTTTTGCCTGCCCTGTATAGTTTAGTCAAATGGTAGCCAGCTGGCCATATCACAAGAAAAAAAAAATCAGCATTCTGGAGAATACGGATTTTTGTAAAATTCAATTCCACTGGAATTCTAAAGTGTAGATGTTATTTTTCTCATTGATCATTTCATTTTTTCTGTTGTACTCTTTCAGGATTTAGTAGAAAATGTAGTGTCTTATCATTTTTCAGTCCAGTCCCTTTATCTTCCTCCAATATCAGTTATTGAAGGTGGAAAAAAGTAAAGGTAAGTTATCACTGGCATATTAATAATGTGCACTGACAGAACTCGGTGCTTGTTTAGGGTCATTTTACACTAGCCAAAGGAAACTATATGGGGGTGACTGATTGTTAATTGGTAATACATACTGTTTACATACTGCCAGCAATAAATTCCCTGGTTAGACATGGAGATGTGTTACTGACTGATGATTTTTGGGCCTCTGGAAATAATCTCATCAGCTGACAAACAAGAATTTTGCTCATTCGTAGGTTACTTGGTGACCAATGATGGGGATAAACATTCTTATGAGCAGTCATGTGTCAGATTATCATTACCAGCCTTCATATAAAGGCCTAATGTCTACTGGTAGAAGATCACCTGCTGGTTTATTGTGGATAGCATAAACCTTGGCAGGGTTCATCAAAATACACAGAGCCTTGCTGGCAAAATGGTAAAACATACAAAACACAGTCAATAAGAGTCCTTTCCCTGCACATTCACCTGCAGTTAACCCGCACAGTCCTTAGCTTCTCTGGGAACTATATGGGAGTTCCTGCTCTCCCAAGAAACGACACCCACTGACTTTCATGGCCAAGTATTTAACATCCCATGTGACATCACATGACCTTGACATCACACAAGTCCTGTCAGGACTCTGCAGGTGGAGATATGGTGGACCCCATCCCACCTGCTCTATGGAGGCACATTAAAACCAGCTCATAACATAACTTAACCCTCTCAACACATAGCGTGCTGGAGGAAAACTTCTGGTTTTACATCATTGATGCTAATATGTGCAGTGACACATATCTCATTTCCCACACTGTGCCAGTGACCCTATCAAACACAAATATATACAGCTCTGGCAAAAATTAAAAGACCAGTTTCAAATGTTCAGTTTGTCTGATTTTTCTCTTTATATGTATATTTTTGAGTAAAATGTAAATTGTTCTTTTAGTCTATAAACTTCTGACAACATGTCTCCGAATTTCCATGCAATAAATTTTGCATTTTTTTTCTGACAAAGAAAAATGGTCAAAATAAAAAAAACAACAACAGTGCTTTCAGTCCTCAAATAATGCTAAAGAAACAAGCTCATAATCATTTAGAAACAACAATACTAATGTTTTAACTCAGGAAGAGTTCTGAAATCAATATTTTGTGGAATAACCATGACTTTTAAAAACAGCTTCCATGCGCCGTGGCATGCTTTCCACCAGTCTTTTACACTGCTTCTGGCGCAAAAAATGTAAGCAGTTCTTTGGTTGATGGCTTGTGACTCTCCATCATCCTCTTGAAAACATTCCAGAGGTTTTCAACTTGAATACATTCCAGAGGTTTTCAATTGGGTTCAGGTCTGGAGAATGGGCTGCCCATGACAGGGTTTCGATGTGGCGGACTCTTAATTTTTGCCTGAGTCGTATATATATATATATATATACATATATATAGTGCCTTGCGAAAGTGTTCAGCCCCCCTGAACTTTTCAACCTTTTCCTACATATCATGCTTCAAACATAAAGATACCAAGTGTAAATTTTGGTGAAGAATCAATAAGTAGGACACAATTATGAAGTTGAACGAAATTTATTGGTTATTTGAAATTTTTGTGGAAATTCAAAAACTGAAAAGTGGGGCATGCAATATTATTTGGCCCCTTTACTTTCAGTGCAGCAAACTTACTCCAGAAGTTAGGGCCCCTTTACATTTAGCGATGCACCAGCGATCCCGACCACGACCCGGTCAGGATTGCTGGTGCATCGCTAAATGATCGCTAGTGAGCTGCCACACAGGCAGATCTCAGCAGCGACGCAGTAGCGGTCGTTACTTACCTGTCAGACACGGCGATGATGACGTCCTCCGCCCGCGTCCACGCGTCGCTCGTCGGCAACAGCAGGAAGCGCAGCGGGAAGCCTTCGACTACAAATGGACCAGGCCGATCTTTCGTGATCACGATAACCAGTGGGGGGGGCGGTCGGAGGTAAGTATCACATGTAGCGATATCGCTAGCAATATCGCTGCTTCGTCACAAAATCGGTGATGCTTTAGCGATATTGCTAGCGATATCGCTATGTGTAAAGCCCCCTTTAATTATGGATCTCTGAATAATCCAATGTTGTCCTAAGTGACTAATGATGATAAATATAATCCACCTGTGTGTAATCAAGTCTCCGTATAAAAGCACCTGCTCTGTAATAGTCTCAGGATTCTGTTTGATGCACAGAGAGCATCATGAAGACCAAGGAACACAAAATTTCCAACAAAATTAACAAAACCATTTTTTTAGGGACCACCTCACATTTGAAAATACTCAAAAGAGTCACCATTCAAAAAATTGCACCCTTTAAGGTGCACTAAACCACATTCAAGAAGTTTATTAATCCTTCAGGTGCTTGACGAGAACTAAAGCAATGTGGAAGGAAAAAATCAGCATTTTACTTTTTTCTCAAAAAATTTACTTTGGAACCAAATTTTTTTCACAAGGGTATCAGGAGAAAATGGACCACAAAAATTGTGCAATTTTCCTGAGTATGCCAATACCCTGTATGTGGGGGAAAGCCACTGTTTGAGCACATGGCAGGGCTCAGAAGGGAGGGAGCACCGTTTGACTTTTTGTACGTAAAATTGGCTGGAATCAATGGTGGCGCCATGATGCGTTTGGAGACCCCTGATGTACATAAATAGTGGAACACCCCAATTCTAACTCCAACCCTAGCCCCAACACACCCCTAACCCAAATCCCAACCCTAACCATAACCCTAACCACAACCCAAACACACCCCTAACCCTAATCCCAACCGTAATTGTAATCCAAACCCTAGCCAACCCTAACTTTAGCCCAATCCTAACTTTAGCCCAACCCTATCTTTAGCCCAACTCTAACCCTAGCCCCAACCCTAATCCTAGCCTAACCCTAACCCTACCTATAGCCCCAACCCTAATCCTAGTCCCAATCATAACTCTAGCCCCAACCCTAACTCTAGCTATAACCCCAACTATAAGTCCAACCATAACCCTAACGAAAAAAATTGAAATAAATACATTTTTTGAATTATTTTTACCTAACTAAGGGGGTAATAAAGGGGGGGTTTGATTTACTATTTTTTATTTTGATCACTGTGATAGGATCTATCACAGTGATCAAAATGAACCAATAGGAAAAATTTGCTATTGTTGCTAGATGCAGGCTGGCAGATCTCAGTTGGCGCACTGCGCATGTGCCCGCCATTTTATTCCCAGTAGAAGATGCTGCATGCCGGGAGACATCACAGGAAGATGCAGGAGGGTCCAGGAACACTAGAGGTACCGGGGGGTATCGGGGGACCCCATTTCTCTCTCCTCTGATGTGCGATCACATCAGAGGAGAGAGAAATTAAATGTAAAATCTGCCTTTTATTGCGGTCGCCGTTATTCCGTTAATAATGGCGATCACAACACTGGGGGGTAAAAACCGACCCTAATCATGTACCCCCGATAGCTGACACCAAGGAGATGCTGGGGGCGCTATACCTTTATTTCTCAGCGCTGTTAAAAAGCGTTGCTGAGGAATAAGTACCCTTAACTGCCGCCGTTAAAAGACATATCGGCTGTCATTAAGGGATTAACCTTCCTTATTGTGGATCTTTGAGCACCATAAAATTGACTGTCTGGTCAGTAAACGCTTTTTCAGTGAACAATGAACATATGTATAACTATATAATCATAGCCAAAAGTGTTGGCACCTTTAAAATTGTTCCAGAAAATGAAGTGTTTCTCCCAAAAAATTATTGCTTTTGCTGTACAAATGTTTTTCTCTGCTGGAACGACACAAAAAAATTGAGGAAAAAAAGGCAAATTTTATATAATTTCACACAAAACCCCCAAAATGAGCCAGAGAAAATTGTTGGCACCCTCAACTTAATATATTTAGTTGCACACCATTTGGAATAAATAACTGCAATTAATTGCTTCCTATATGCATCAATAAGCTTCTGACACCTCTCAACTGGAATTTTACACCACTCTTCTTTTGCAAACTGCTCCAGGTTTCTCATATTTGATGGGAGCCTTCTCCCAAGAGCAATTTTAAGATCTCTCCATGGGTGTTCTATGGGATTTAGATCTGGACTCATTGCTGGAAACTTCAGAACTCACCAGTACTTTGTTTCCATCCATTTCTGGATGCTTCTTGAAGTATGTTTGGGGTTACTGTCCTGTTCAAAGACCCATGACTTAGAATGTAAACCCAGCTTTCTAACATCGGGCACTATTCTGTGACCCAAATCATTTGGTCATCTTCAGATTTCATGATGCCTTGCACAAAGTCAAGGAACTCAGTGACAGAGCTATCAAAACAACCCCAAAATATCTTTGAACCTCCACCATATTTGACTGTAGGTACTGTATTCTTTTTTTTGTAGGCCATATTCCATTTTTGGTAAACAGTAGAATGAAGTGCTTTACCAAAAAACGCTATCTTGGTCTCATCTGCCCAGAAGATGCTTTCTCAGAGAGATTTTTGGCTTTATATCTCTGTGTCAGCAGTGGGTTCTCACTGGGTATGCCGTCATAGCGTTTCATTTTATTAAAATGTCGACAGATAGTTCACGCTGACAATGATGCACCCTGAGATTGCAGGGCAGCTTGAATTTCTTTGGAACTTTGTTAGAGCTGCTTATCCATCATCTGGACTATCCTGCTTAGCAACTTTTCATTTATTTTTCTCTGCCATCCACATCCAGGGAAATTAGCCATTGTGCCATCTATTATAAATGTCTTGCTTATGTTGCTTACTGTGGACAAAGGAACATCAAGATCTCTGGAAATGGTCTTATAACCTTGAAAGTGTTGATGATTTTTATTTTTGCTTCTCAAGTCCTCAGACAGTTCTTTTCTATTTCTCTTCTCCATGTTTAGTGTTGCATACATACAATGCAAAGATTGAGTTAACTTCTTCACTTTTTATCTGGTTTCAGGTGTGATTTTCAGATTGCCCACACCTGTCACTTGCCACAGATGAGTTTGAATGACCATCATATGCTTGAAACAAAGTTGTTTATCCACAATTTTTCAAAGATTCCAAAAATTTGTCCAGCCCATTTTGGGGTTTTTGTGAGAAATTATGTCAAATTTTCCTTTTTTTCTCTGTTTTGTTTGGGTTGTTCCAATACACATACAGGAAAAATGCATGTGTATAACAAATAAGTTTAGAAAATGTCTGCGCTGAATAAACCACACGGATTAGGGAACAACCCAAAAATTATAAAGATAAGTGGCAGATAAATATGGAAGTCTCAATAGACAAATATATCCAATGGAAAACGAAATATTCACCAAACTGACATATTCTGAAAAAAAAAGAAAAATCATGATCCCAGAGATTAAACTAATTGAGACCATAAACCAACACATACAAAAGGATTTAAAAATCAAACATGTAAATTAGGCATATAAAAATGGAGATACACTACAAGGGAATCTATATATATACCTTAGGTGCATTCAAAAAAATGTTCAAGGCCACATAAAGGAGCCCAAATGTAGCGATTATATAGGAGCTAGTGAAGTTGAGGCTCCGTCGCTGCAGTGGTAATTAAATGCTATGTTATGCACACGCAGGGTCTAAAAACAGGATAAAGTACGTTTAAAGCACTCAATCCAGCAATAACTGCTGAGAGAACTGTCCCGGCCGGTGACAGTCTCTTAATTACTCACTATACGCTGCTCCCTCGGTGCGCCGGCGTTCTTCGCAGCACGATGCTGCCGGCTGCAGTGGAGTTGCAGGACCTTCGTGACGTCAGAAGGTCACGTGGCTGAGACCAGCAAGTAATACAGACCAAATCATTCCAACCGGTTTCGGAAGTGCACGGCTTCCTTCATCAGGGATGGTCCGTCATAGGCGTGGTTCCCTTTTAAACCTACGGTTCTAATTTCAGGGAATTAACCCATTAGACGTTGCTCATATCGCGCTGTTCATATTGCTAATTGAAGGCAAAAAGTTCCACTTCAGAATTAAGTCCCCTAGGGGCTAAAGAATCTAGAGTGAAAATCCACTGACTTTCAGCACGGGACATTTTCTTAATAAAGTCCCCTCTCCTGCTGTCTTTTCGGACAATTTGTAGCCCAGTAAAGATGATCCTGTCATGATCTGACAGTTTTAAATCACTGGGTGAACTTTTTTTACTTTGGAAAGTTCCAAGGTGTCTTGACTGTCCCCGGTGGTGGTTTTGATATTGCACTTTAGGTTTTGTGCACTTAGTTAGGGATCAGGTGTGACACCCTATAAAGGTGTGCTAGGGGGTGCAATCACGGCCTGTGATATTGTGAGAGTGTGTTCACTCTGTTTTTGGAGAGCCTGGATGAAGGATGGAGCTGGTGAGGAGTCCTGCGCAGCTTAGCCAGGGGGGATGTGTTTCAGCTATGGTGTCTGGACGAAGGGCTGGCATGGCGTGGTGGAGTCGCAGTGATGGTGTCAGCGGGAAGTGTCTGCATGGGCTGGTGGAGTGGCGACTATGGAGAGTGGCACTCACCATGTGGGACTTGGCCGCTGAGCTGGACTCAAGCATGCTTAACTTCGTGTCAGAAGCTGAACACTTCCTTGGGACTCTGGTGCTGAGCAGCTGCAACTGGTGGTGGACTCTGCTCCAAGGCTGCACTAAGGTGAAGGATCCTGTTATGGTGATGGATCCGGGTGGAGGAGAAGACGCACGCAGGTGGTGGGCTCTGTTGCTGGGAGCGCACGCAACAGAGCAAAGCTAAGTGGTGTTTCCCCTGTATTGTCTCTTTCCTCATGTGTGTTATTAGTGCAGTGGTGGGATTAGTCTCCGCACCGACCCATTCCCTAGTGAGGGTTTAGAGTCAGGGTGAGCAAGGGCGTTAAGGTACGCGTGCGGCGACAGGTGCGGAGCCTGTTTAGGGAATGTGAGGAGTGCAGGGACACTTGCTCAGGGGAGTTTAGGAGGTCTCCACGTCCCCCATTCCCTATCGCAGGGCCCACCATTGTTAAAGTTTCCCAGGTTTCCCCTTTATTATTTAAATTCGCCGTACTGGAGGCGGGGTTTCCAGATTTTATGTATATAACGTGTAATACCCAAATTCGCCAGGTGGAGGCGGCGTATCCACCTGCACGTTTTATTATTTAAATGCGCCCCACTGGAGGCGGTGTATCCAGGGTCACGTGTGTCACATGGGTTCGCCTTGCGGAAACATCTGCGTCCTGACACACGTGATCATGACAGATCCCTTCAGTAGATCCCATATGATAATCAGCAAAATGATTTGATAATGGGTGTCCATGTTCATTTATCCTTACACTCAGTTGACGTTTAGTCCTTCCCACATATAATTTCCCACATGGGCATTTTAATACATAAATGACCCCTGTTGTCTTACATGAAATGTGGTCTCCAATAATAAACTCAGTATCTATATTAAACAAAGTGTGTTGTTTTCTGATTTTCAATGTTTTGCACGCTTTATATTTACGACAGGGGTAAAACCCAGGTTCATTAAAAAGGTTTTTTGCATATCCTTTTCTGGTATTGTATTGGTTAGATGACGCTATGAGATACCCTAAATTCTTTGCCTTCCTATATATAAATTTTGGATATGCAGGTAATAGTTCTCCTATTATTTTGTCCTCCTTCAATATTCCCCAGTATTTATTCACAATATTACGAAGAATATGGGTATTAGCATTAAATTGAGTTATAATAGAAAAATCAAAATGTCTGTCCTCAACCTTAACCCCTTTAACTGCATTATTTCTATCTTTATCCAGAATCAGGGTTTCTCTTGGTCTTCTTTGTATTTTATCACTTTCCGCAATAAGGAATTGGTCATCATACCCCCTGTTTCTAAACTTGGTGATCAAAAAATCCCTTTCTTTGCAGTAATCTTGCTCTCTAGAGCAATTCCTATGGGCACGGACAAATTGACTTTTAGGAACATTAATAAGCCACTGTGGCAAATGGCAACTTTCCATAGAAATGTAATTGTTACAGTCAGTTGATTTGTGATATGTGCATGTGTGGATCCGTCTATTGTCAATAAAAATACTTAAATCCTAAAAGTTGATCAACTCAGTGCTGGTGGTCCCTGTGAAATTTAAAAAATAATCATTTTTATTAATACCCGTTAAAAATTCTGCTAGTGTTTCGGGGCCACCAGACCATATAAAAAACACATCATCTATGAAGCGGCGCCATAGGACCAGGTTCGCACGCAGCACCCCATTTGTGTAGATGGTTTGCTCTTCCCATCCCCCCACATAGAGGTTAGCGTAGCTGGGCGCGAACCTGGTACCCATGGCAGTCCCCCATTGCTGGGAGTAGTAGTCTGCCTCATATTAAAAGTAATTATGTTTTAAAATAAAATGCATACATTCCGATATAAAAAATATTTGATCCTGAGGAAATGTGGTCAAATGATTTAAAAAGAGCTTAGCTGTTTTTAGACCCTTTTCATGTTGGATCACTGTGTAAAGAGAAGTTATATCCAATGTTCCTAAGATGAAGTGCTCCTGCCAATGTATACTATTTAAAATTTGTAAAATTTGTTTACTATCTTTTAAATATGACGGAAACTTAGGAATTATTCTTTGTAAGTGGCAATCCACATATTTTGACATGTTTGCCGTTAAGCTTTGGATACCTGAGATAATAGGTCTTCCCGGGGGATTGTCCAAACTCTTATGTATTTTTGGTAGGTAATAAAAACAAGATATACGTGGTTGTGGGGTATCAATAAATTCAAATTCATGTTTATTTATAATCCCCAAATCAAAACCCCTCTTAATGAGGGTCTTCAGTTCCTTACGATATTTGTCAGTTGGATCAGACTTCAGTTTTAGATATGTTTGTTTGTCACTTAATAGACATGTACATTCTTTTCTGTAATCTTCAGAATTTAGAACTACTATCCCTTCCCCTTTATCACCCGGACGAATAGTTAAATCTTTATTATCTTGTAGTTCCTTTATCGCTCTGCGTTCATTAAAACTCAAATTATATCTAAAATTAGTGCACCTTTTATTACTTACCTTCCTAATGTCATTAATAACATTTTTTTGGAAGGCTTCAAAAGGTTCTCAATATTCATTTAGTGGATTAAAATTAGATTTAGTGCGTAAGTTGGTGTGAAAGTATGGATTGCTTCCTGGATCATGATTAGTAATCATAGGTATCTCATTTTTGATAAAATGTTTTTTTGACGGCAAGGCGTCTCATAAATAATTTAATCCCAATAAAAGCCTGAAATTTGTCAATTTAATGCTAATTTAATGCTAATACCCATAGTCTTCGTAATATTGTGAATAAATACTGGGGAATATTGAAGGAGGACAAAATAATAGGAGAAATATTACCTGTATATCCAAAATGTATATATAGGAAGGCAAAGAATTTAGGGTATCTCATAGCGTTATTTAACCAATACAATACCAGAAAAGGATATACAAAAAACCTTTTTAATGAACCTGGGTTTTACCCCTGTCGTAAATGTAAACCGTGCAAAACATTGAAAATCTGAAAACAACACACTTTGTTTAATATAGATACTGAGTTTATTATTAGAGACCACATTTCATGTAAGACAACAGAGGTCATTTATGTATTAAAATGTCCCGTGCTGAAAGTCAGTGGATTTTCACTCTAGATTCTTTAGCCCCTAGGGGACTTAATTCTGAAGTGGAACTTTTTGCCTTCAATTAGCAATATGAACAGGGCGATATGAGCAGCGTCTAATGGGTTAATTCACTGAAATTAGAACCGTAGGTTTAAAAGGGAACCACGCCTATGCGCACCATCCCTGATGAAGGAAGCCGTGCACTTCCGAAACCGGTTGGAACGATTTGGTCTGTATTACTCGCTGGTCTCAGCCACGTGACCTTCTGACGTCACCAAGGTCCTGCAACTCCACTGCAGCCGGCAGCATCGTGCTGCGAAGAACGCCGGCGCACCGAGGGAGCAGCGTATAGTGAGTAATTAAGAGACCGTCACCAGCCGGGACAGTTCTCTCAGCAGTTATTGCTGGATTCAGTGCTTTAAACGTACTTTATCCTGTTTTTGGACCCTGCATGTGCATAACATAGCAATTAATTACCACTGCAGCAACGGAGCTTCAACTTCACTAGCTCCTATATAATCGCTACATTCTGGGCTCCTTTATGTGGCCTTGAACATTTTTTTTAATGCACCTAAGGTATATATATATATATTCCCTTGTAGTGTCTCCATTTTTATATGCCTATTTTACATGTTTGATTTTTAAATCCTTTTGTATGTGTTGGTTTATGGTCTCAATTATTTTAATCTCTGGGATCGTGATTTTTCTTTTTTTTCAGAATATGTCAGTTTGGTGAATATTAGTGATGGGTGAGCATTTTAGTGCTCACCCATCACTAGTCCTGAGGCAGAATAAATTTGGAGCCAATCAGATGCCTCCCTGGTTGTATTGCATTATGGCTAAGTATCTGCCCGTATTTCTCAGCATTGTTGTCACTATTAATCCTTCCCATATCATTACTACATCATCTAAAAAGCAGCTCCAAACTTGTGGCCCATTTTCTAAGTACTTGTGTATGCTTCAGTTGCTTAGCCTTGTTATCATGTCAGAGGTATGTTTTTGGGCACAATTTAACCATGAAAACCACTTCTAGACAGACTTTTCCAAACAAAATGTGTGTACTTGAGTCCCACTAGTTGTTGCCAGTTTTGAAGTGATGTAACTGCTGGACATCTTTTAATGTTTAGGCTGTGTGCCCTAGTCGCGTTTTTTAAGCGTTTCCACCGCGTTTTTGCCACTGCGGAAATGCTTAAAAAACGCTAACAAAACGCATTCCCATGCAATCCTATGGGATTCCATAATTGCTGTGCCCATGCTCCGGATTTTTCCGCTGCAGAATTGCATAGCAGTAAAATCTGAGCATGTCCATTAATTTTTCGGAATAGCAGAGATTCCACCACCATAGACATCAGTAGGTTAAATGTTTTTGAATATCCATATTGAATCAGGAGCCCCATATAATGCTCCATACAGTTTATGATGGGCCCTATAAGATGCTCCATACAAAATAAGCCCCATATAATGCTCCATAAAGTTCATGATGGGCCCCATAAGATGCTCCATACAAAATAAGCCCTATATAATGCAGTACAAAGGTTAATAATGGCCCCATAAGATGCTCCATAAAGGTTATGCCCGCCAATTCCAGAAAAGAATTTGAACAGCACATTTGAAACCCGAGACTGCTTTGAAATTTTTTCTTGGGAGAAACCATGCTCTATACAGCATAACTACCTTGTGTCTTGGTGTACTTAGTTTTGCCATGATGTGTGATGTGACACAAAAACAGTCTTCCAGAACCTCATCTTTGTAGAAGTGTTCCTCACCAAGCTTTAAGCCTACTACTAGTGATGAGCGAGTATGCTCATTGCTTGGGTTCTCCCATGCATGCTCGGGTGATCTCCGAGTGGATCGCCCGCCAGGGCAGTGGGGTTACTCGGTACTGGGCCGGTGTCTCAGAGGGAGGTGTCACAGTGGCGGTGACCCGGTTCGTGGCCCTGGGCGTCCATGCAAAAGGGGTGAAACGTGGCTGAATAAAGTTTAGAGGTGGATGATACGTGACGCCACCTGTGGTGCTCGGCGTTTTTTGCTGCAGGACCATCAGCATCCATACAACCTCGGATACCGGACTCCGGACCATGCGCTAACATTTTCCATCTGGGTGGTATCGCAATGGGGAAAGAATCACTCACTCCGTTGCTGCCAATTTCTCTGCCAGACAGTTCTACCTGCTGTCTTTGCATCAGGGCCTTGATCTCCTTCTGCAGGACTCGCTGCTCACTGGACCCAGCAGTCTCAGCTACCTGTTGCAACAAAACAATAACCTCGGCAAGACAATTTTCAATCACATTAGTACCTAAGGTCATCATTGGGTTACATTCTCGTCGATCAATGTCTACAACTATCAGACCTTGAGATTTTAATTCCACTCACCCCACTTTAATGGTAATCTCTTTACATCCTACTTGTGGCAAGACTGACCATTGCTGGCAACTACTGTCAGCTCATCACTTGGGTCATGTGTAAGTTCAGAGTCAGCCCAATACTGTTTGTATAGGATATATGGCATAGTTGTCACCTGAGAGCCAGTGTCCAGCAAAGTGTTCATGGGGATGCTGTCAATCTCCACTGGGAGGACCGGTCACCCTCCAACATACTTGGCTCGCCAGTTCTTTGTGCCTTATGGTCCTACTCCTGGGTTTTGGCCCTCTGCCCCAGGGGTTGCTCATTTAAATAACAGAATCTTGCGATGTGGCCTGCCTTGCGGCAGTGACGACAGATGGGACGTCCGTCCTGGTCATAGCGATCGCTGTCTCTCCCTCGAAGTGGCGGGATCCTCTTCTTCCGTAGCCACGGGACATTCTCTGGACTGGAAGCCAGCTGGATCTTCTCCTTTGAGGATACCTGCATGGACTGCAGTTTTGGCAAGTGCAGCCATATTTTTGGTCAGATCTTGGACCTGAAGGCGCAGTTCTGTAGATGGATCATTATCCAGAGTCTGTGCATCAGCCTCCACAGGGTACTGAGGGAAAGATGCTGCTTCTTGGTGGTATGTAATTGCTGGATGCCTATGGGGCGCTGGACGGCTGACATTTGGTTCATGTAGCACCCGGATAGCCCTGTCTTTAAAGTCTGCAAAGTCTAGATCAGGGTTCTGTAGGGCTATGATGCGCAGCTGTGCTCTGTTGGTACTGGATAGGAGTCCGTCAACAAATTGCTCCTTTAACAGTATGTCTCCATCTTTCACATTGTCTGGATCAATCTGCTTTATGGCTCGCAGCGCCTCCTGCAGGTTAAGAGCATAGTCCTGCATACTGTCCTGCACTCTTTGCTTACACCCAAAGAATCTCATTTTTATTTTAGCTGCAGTGCGAGTGTCAAAGGTGCTTCTTAGCTTAGCCAGAATCTTTTTAACAGTCTCTTTATCAGTGTCCTGCCAGGACTTTACTTTTCTTTGCGCTGCACCAGTTAGCTGCCCAATAAGGATGTTCACTTTTTGGCTTTCAGACAGAGGATACACCTCAAACAAACTGCACAGTCTCTCTTTGAATTCACTCAGGGTATGTGACTCCCCTGAGTACTGTGGTATCCAGGCCGCTCCTGGTATATAGGGCATGGACAGCAGCATTATGGTGACTGCTGCGGTGGTCGCTTGCTCTTGCGGTGCCCTGGAGGCGGCGCTGGCCACTGGATTCTGTGGTGCCATTGGAGCCGCAGCTGCGCTCGCCCCTGCATCTTGTGGCACTGTGGGGGGTGCAGTGGCGTTCACCGCTGCATTTTCTCTTGCCTCAGACATTCTCTTCCCCCCCTAGTTAACGTTGGCCAGTCCCTGTGTTGCCGGCCGCCGCTCCGCAGGCTGGATGATCGGGGGACGCCGGGACTGCAAGCCTCTGCTTCTCACTTCCCACCCGCTGGTCTCTTCCTGTGCGCACCTCACTTTTCGTGCTCTCTGGCAGGCTCCGCCCACGACAACACGCCCCTTTGGCTTCCCGCATGTGCCAAGTAGCGGGGTAATGGCGGCAATTGCACAATAAGTCTATGGCACACAATACAGTCTCTGGCACACAGGACCCGGTGGTACCGGGTTTCGCAAATCCTGTTCGTGATGCCAAAATGGATCGCCCGCCAGGGCAGTGGGGTTACTCGGTACCAGGCCGGTGTCTCAGAGGGAGGTGTCACAGTGGTGGTGACCCGGTCCATGGCCCTGGGCGTCCATGCAAAGGGGTGAAACATGGCTGAATTAAGTTTATAGATGGATGATATGTGATGCCACCTGTGGTACTCGGCAATGAAGGGGTTAAGCCGACGCTGCTGGCAGATCCTCTGGGAGAGATGGTATAAGGCACCAAGATGTAAGAGCTCCCCATAGGTAGAGCTGTAGTCCTTGGGCAGTAGTAATAGGTGTTGAGGAAGAGGGTGCAGTGTTAGGCACAGAGATGTAGTAGTGCTGAAGGGGTTGCAGGAAGAAGGCAATGACACAACAGGGTGCAGTTTACTTTACCTTTACTTTGCTTTGTAAGTGCAGTCCAGGATCCAGATTACAGATGGAACAGGAGTTGATCCGCCTGGGAGCAACTTTGGAATCTCTCTATGTAGATGGGTTGTGTAGTTTCCTTTCTAGCGCTTATCTGAGGCACTTGCAGTACTGAGTTACACTGAAGTTCCCCTTGCTTGCTCTCTTTAGAACTTCCCTCGTATGGCAGGCAGCCATAGCCTCCTATTTCTTCTGGCTCACACACGTTACTGCTGTGCCTCCGAGTCTTAGTTGGGAACAGAGCATTTACAGCATCTAGTTCCTCCGGTTTTTGCTGCAGGACCATCAGCATCCATACAACCTCGGATACCGGACTCCGGACCATGCGCTACAGCTAGAAGTGAGCCTGAATTCCGCTCAATCCTCCAGCTCCTCTCTCTCACGTCCACACTCTATGCCTTCTTAGCACAAACTCCACTAACTTCCCTTTCCTGGCCCCCAGAGAGCAGCTCCTCCCCCAGTTTGGTTCAGAGCTCCCTCTGCTGGCCTGGAGTGGGGACAGTCCTGTGTGCTAGATTTACCTGATAGAGAGACCCTTTCATTGCTTCCAAGCATGATGTCACACTCCCTAGGAGGAAGGTAATGCCACTGTGGCGACCATACTCCTGGGGGCGCCACATGAGTAATTGGAAGTGCTCTGAGATTTAGTTTCTATTGCGCAGCTGCATGATTTGTGGCTACTTGACAGCCTGAATACATGTGGGAATTCCCTAACAAACAGGCAATCCCCACATGTATTCAGCCTATCAAGTAGCCACAAATCATGCAGCTGCGGCAACAGAAACTAAATCTCCGAGCACTTCCAAATACTCAGAGACCACCCGATATGGGGACCCTGCATACCAGTATAGGAATGAGGGCGATCATTCCTGCCAGGATAAGGATGAGGGGGACTATTCCTACCAGGATAGGGATGAGGGGGCCATGCCGACCCAGTTAGGGATGAGGAGGCATGCATACCAGGATGGGAATGAGGGCTATGCATACCAGGATAGAGATAATGGGGCCATGAACTCCAGGATAGGGATGAGGGAGCCATGCATACCAGGATAGGGAAAAGGGGGCCATGCAAACTAGGGTAGGAATGAGGGGGCAAAGCATACCAGGATTGGGATGATTGGGACATGTGTATAAGGATGGGGCTGAGGGGACCATATTTACCAGGATAGGGGATATTAAGTACAGAATTGACCAAATTTTTTGCTTGAATTTTTTTCCCCTAATTTACTCCTCTAAAACCTAGGTGCATCTCATGGTCCGGTGCGTCTCATAGTCTGAAAAATATGGTAATACTTAGTGGCAAAACCATTGTTGGCAAGCGCATCAGTCAGACGTTTTTGTAGTTGATGATGAGGTTTGCGCACATGTCAGGAAGAATTTTGGTCCACTCCTCTTTGGTGAGATTTTGCATGGTGCCACAGTCAGTTGACAGTCATTTTGTATTTCTTCCATTTTCTTACTATTACACGAACAGTTATCTCCTCACCCAGCATCTTAATTATGGTTTTGTAGCCTATTCCAGCTTTGTGTGGATCTATGATCTTGTCCCTGACATCCTTATAAAGCTCTTTGGTCTTGCCCAGGTTCTTAGGCTACTTTCACACTTGCTTTTTTTTGCAGCGCGTTTTTCCCGCAAAAAAAAGCATTGAAAAAACACATACAAACGCATACAAATGCTGCGTTTTTTTCAAGCATTTTTATGAGCAGCGTTTTTATGCATTTGTATGCGTTTTTAGTGCGTTTTTACCACATTTGCGTTTTTTTCCAACATTAGGTGGCCCCTCACACTAACCCAAACCATGATTTTACTAACCCTAACCCTGACCCTAACCCTAACCCTAACCCTTAACCAAACCATACTAACCCTAACCCTAACCCTTAACCAAACCCTACTAACCCTAACCCTTAACCAAACCCTACTAACCCTAACCCAAACCCTAACCCTAACCCTAAACCCTAGCTAACCCTAACCCTAAACCCCCTTAACTAACCCTAACCCTAAACCCCCTTAACTAACCCTAACTCTAACCCAAACCCCTAAATTCCATTGTCTAACTAATGGTAAAAAAAAAACGCATGCGCAAAAAAAGCATACATAAGCATGCCAATGCGCACATATGCACACCCATAGACTTATAATGGGTGTCTTGGTGTAAAAAAAACGCATTGCGCGCGCATGCATTTTTTTGAGGCAAGTGGGATGCCCAAAAAATGCAACAGGATGCATTTTGTGCGCCCGAGCGCATACCGCAAAAAAACGCATGCACGGAAAAATGCATACAAACGCATGTGTATGCGCACATAAGCGCATCCCATGCAAAATATAGGGAAAAAACGCATGTGTTTTTTAGCGCTAAAATCCAGCGCAAAAAAACGCAAGTGTGAAACCAGCCTTAGATGTTATAGTCTGACTGATTAATTGAGTCTGTGTACAGGAATCTTTTATAAAGGTGACTATGTAAGGCAGCTGTCTTTAATGCAGGTAATAGGTTAATTAGCGCGCCTAACTGGCCTGTAGGAGCCAGAATTCTTAATGGTTGGAAGGGGATCAAATACTTATTTCTCACTGCAAAATGCAAATAAATTTATACAATGTGATTTTCTGGAATTTATTTTTTATATTCTATCTCTCAATGCTAAAATTAATCAACCCTTAAAATTATAGACTGCGCGGGCAGTGTGTGTATACTATATATATATATATATATATATATATATATATATATATATATATACACAGTTGGTTCGGAAATCATTCAGACCCTTTTTAAATTTTTCACTCTTACTTCACTGCATCCATTTGGTAAAATCAAAAAAGTTCATTTTTTTCTCATTAAAGTACACTCTGCTCCCCATCTTGACTTAAAAAAACAGAAATGTAGAAATTTTTGCAAATGTATAAAAAATAAAAAACTGAAATATCACATGGTCATAAGTATTCAGACCCTTTGCTCAGACACTCACATTTAAGTCACATGCTGTCCATTTCCTTGTGATCCTCCTTGAGATGGTTCTACTCCGTCATTGGAGTCCAGCTGTGTTCAAATAAACTGATAGGACTTGATTTGTAAAAGGCACACATGTGTCTATATAAGATCTCACAGTTTACAGTTAGTGATGAGCGAGTATACTCGCTTCTTGGGTTTTTCCGAGCATGCTCGGGTGTCCGAGTAATTTGGTGTGCTCGGAGATTAAGTTTGTGTCAATGCAGCTGCATGATTTGCGGCTGCTGGACAGGTTGAATACATGTGAGGAATGCCTGTTTGTTAGGGAATCCCCACATGTAATCAGGCTGTATAGCAGATGCAAATCATGCAGATGCTTTGACACAAAGTAAATCTCTGAGCACGCCAAAATACTCAGAGGAAAACCCAAACAAAGAGTATACGTGCTCAACACTAATCACAGGGCATGTCAGACCAAATGAGAAACAAGAGGTCTAAAGAACTGGCCAAGGAGCTCAGAGACAGAATATTGGCAAAGCATATATCTGGCCAATGTTACAAAAGAATTTCTGCAGTACTCAAGGTTCCTAAGAACACAATGGCCTCCATAATCCTTAAATGGAAGAAGTAGTCTGGGACCACCAGAAGTCTTCCTAGACCTGGTCATCCAGCCAAACTGAGGAATAGTGGGAGAAGAGCCTTAGTGAGAGAGGTAAGGAAGAATCGCAAGATCACTGTGGCTGAGCTCCACAGATGCCTTAGGGAGATGGGAGAAAGTTCCACAAACTCAGCTATCACTGCAGCCCTCCACCAGTCAGGCCTTTATGGCAGAGTGGCCTGGTGGAAGCCTCTCCTCAGTGCCAGACATATGAAAGACCGCATAGAGTTTGCTAAAAAACACATGAAGGACTCCCAGACTATGAGAAATAAGATTCTCTGGTCTGATGAGATGAAGATAGAACTTTTTGGTGATAATTGTAAGCGGTATGTATGGAGAAAACCAGGTACTGCTCATCACCTGCCCAATTCAATCCCAACAGTGAAACATTGTGGTGGCAGCATAATTCTATATGGGTGTTTTTCAGCTGCAGGGACAGGACGACTGGTTGAAATTGAAGGAAACATGAATGTGTCCAAGTACAGAGATATCCTGGCTTATAACCTCTTCCAGAGTGCTCTGGACCCCAGACTTGGCTGAAGGTTCGCCTTCCAACAAGACAATCACCCCAAGCACACAGCTAAAATAACAAAGGAGTGACTTCAGAACAACTCTGTGTCTTTTCTTGACTGGCCCAGCCAGAACCCTGACCTAAGCCTAATTGAGCATCTCTGGAGAGACCTGAAAATGGCTGTTCACCATCCAACCGAAAGGAAATGGAGAGGATCTGCAAGGAAGAATGGCAGAGGATCTCCAAATCCAGGTGTGAAAAACTTGTTGCATCATTCCCAAGAAGACTCATGGCTGTACTAGCTCAAAAGGGTGCTTCTACTCAATACTGAGCAAAGGGTCTGAATACTTATGACCATGTGATATTTCAGTTTTTGTCTTTTAATAATTTGCAACAATTTCTACATTTCTGTTTTTTTTCAGTCAAGATGGGGTGCAGAGTGTACATTAATGAGAAAAAAAGTGAACATTTTAAAAAGGGTCTGAATACTTTCCTTACCCAGTGTATATATGTGTATATATATATATATATATATATATATATATATATATACATACACACAGTATATATGTTATACTGTTTTTACTGTCAGGTGAGACAGGTGACACATTTCAGTCGAGCAAATGAATATTATATGACACAAAAACTGTGAGAAACAGATTTTCTCCTAGTCCCCCGCTGTCACATCAGCTGTATGAAACCCACGCTTTCATTTGTTAAGGAGGGTTACCATGGAAACTAAAGCCTTGGGAACTACAAGTAGATTAGTCAAAAGTATGACTTGGGTAGAATGAGCCAGCCTAGCTCTCCCACATAAGGGATACTCCCTTGCAGGAAAGGTTTTCTGATTTTCATTAGCTTTAGATAGCGGTCATGTTAGGTGGCATTGAGTAACACTTGCAAATCTTCAACTTTATTACCTCTAATTCCACAGAGTTTTCCATTTTGCAACAACATAATATCTGCAATATGTTTATGAAAAATGTTTTACTGGGGTGATCAAACAAAAACATGTCTTCTGAGGAATTTGGAAAATTGTGTATAATTGTTAGTTAGTATCCCTTCTGTTTATTTGCAAATCTGCTAAAAGTATAAGTCTGTAATTCCATCATCTCATCATTAACTGAGTTGCAAAAGATTAGGAAAAAACGGTATTTTTTGTTTATTATAAATAGCTTCAGCAATTGTAGCTTGCAATCCAACTGTTAATTTGATTAAAATGACAGGCTGTTATAGTGCTTCTGTGGCGCCCCTGAGGGTTCAGTCACCACAGAGGTACTGCACCTCAACCAGAGGTGTGCTACCCCACTCTCAGGTAAGGAGGGAGCACTCCACAGGACTCCAACACCTACATCCCAGCACATATCACACAGCAGGGTTCCATCTCTTCTCACTGGCAGTCCTGCTGGGTAGGAAAGGGGTTGGGAGGTGGGTGGGGAATAACAGAAGGAGAGCGGGAAGAACAGTGCAGAGTGAGGCAGAACATCAGGAGAAAGTGAAAAGGAGCAGACGTGCTGACAAGCAACTCCCTGAAAAGTTGAAGGAAACAGACATAAAGAAGCTCCCAGAGGGAAGTAGAAGGGTCTTAGGGGCGCAGGAAGTGTGGATGCAACCCATGGGGCCCGATCCAGTAGTGGAGAGACCAGGCCGCAGTGGGGTGTCGGCCCCTTATTCCAGTAGAATAATCATCAGACTCAGCTGGCAAGCCGGAGGCAGAGGCACTTTTAGGTGTCTCGGCATTAGCCACAGTTATCTTCACTGGAAAGGCAGCCATAGAGGAGCAAGGGAACACAGAGAAAATGTTACCCTGGGACACTGACTGTGAGGTGTTGGTCAGGAGAGGCAAGAAACCAACACAGTAAGACGGCCAGGAAAGGCACATACTGAAGAGAATCCTGGGAAGGTGTATCCTGATCTACCTGAGAGTTTGCTGGATCCCTCACCTGGAGGACACGGCATCAAGCGGGCATCTGTGCTGCAGCCAGAACTGTGAGTAAAGCTTTGGAACTGCACCCAGCTGTGTCCCCTATTTATTCCTGTGTCACCTATCCAACTCTGCTACATCTATCAACCCTGAACACCTACTCAGCCTTGTTACATCCCTTGCCAAGCACTACATTTCTTCTATTACAATTGCCCTGGGAAAAAGCTCTGCCTGTGGAGAGCTATACCAACTCTGCTGCATCACCATCAGTCCCAGAGGATCTGCTCTGCAGCGCTAGTCACCTCTGACCAGAAACCACAGGTGGCATCACAAACACTTTATAAACTATTAAAAACTCTATTATCCCTTGTAAATTATCCCTTTTAATTGGACACCCAGGGCCACGAACCGGGTCACTGCCGCTGTGACACATCCCCTTTAAGAACCGGCCCGGTATTGAGTATCCCCACTGCCCTGGCAGGCGATCCAATTGAATCCCGGCTTGGACACCCTGTGGGGCCTTGCACTAACTACTCAGCTTGTAAATGCTCCAGAGACAGGCAGAGTTGATTAAACTGCTGATTACTGTGAAAGGCCCCTGACACACAAAGCAACTATCAGCAGCAATTTTCTGCAGGCAGTCGCACTCTGTCAGACATTTGCCGCAAATTACAGTGACTGTTGTCCAGGCCTGCACACCACTGATATCTATCCCAATAGCACCTGAAAAAGATTTCCCATCTGATAGGTATTGGCATATCATAAGTATGAATAAAACAAACCTTTCTGGCATTGCCAATACCTACGTATTTCTTTGCAGGTTACAACAACTCAGTTTATTGTGTGTGAGCAACAAAGACCAGCAGAAGTAGCTAAATTCATGTCTTCCTCTCAGTGGAGTACATGTTCAAATTTAATTTCTATCATTGAACAACCCCTTGGCAGATCATCCTACAGAGTATGCTCACTGTGCAAATATAAGAACAAATTAATCGAGGCGCCATCCTCTGTTCGCTTACCTTATCATATAGAAGAGACATATGGTGTTCTGATAATGATAACAGATTTGTAAGCCTTCATTTACATCTGTGATGCAGATTCTGTTCTAAAGTCCTCCATTTCTAAAGAAAACATAGTGCAGCTTGATGACCTACTTTTTTTCCAGTACAATGAACGACTCCAAGACGAAAACTGGGCAAACCATATTATATTCAATTGGGTCATTCTGGCACTTTTTGTATCTATTGGGTCGCCCTCACACCCAGGGCAGTGGGGTACTCGGTACCGGGCCCGTGGATCTCCACGAGTGAGGTTGTTGTCATGGCAGCTATGACCCCGTCCGTGGCCCTGGGCGCCCATTGTAAATAGCGGAAATGTTCATTGAATGATTCGTGACGCCACCTGTGGTGTTCGGCAAGAAAGGTGTTAAGCCGACGCTGCGAGCAGATCCTCTGGGACAGATGATGTAGTGCAGCAATGATGTTGTGGCCCTCCACAGGTAGGGCAGTAGTCCCAGGGCAGTGTAGGTGAAGAGATAGGGGAGAGACACAGATGGTGCAGTGTCAGGCACAGAGATGTAGCAGTGCTGAGGGTGTTGGCGCAGGAATAAGCGGAGGACACCAGGGCATGTAGTTCCAAAGCTTTACTCACAGTCTGTTGTGCATACAGGTGCCCACATCCATGCCATGTCCTCTGGGTCAGGAGCTCAGCCAACTTCCAGGCAAGATGAAGTACTCCGTTCCAACACTCCGCCAACATATGTGCCTTTTCTGAACGTCTCCCTTTTGCGAATATAGTGAAGTACTCTCAGTACTGAGTTACACTGGAGTTCCTCCTGTCAGATGTTCCTATGAACTCTACTTGTACGGCAGACAGCTGTAGCCTGCTTCAGGGACTCCTTGCTACTAAGTCCCGACTCACTCACGTTGCTGTTGTGCCCCCAAGTCTTGTGTGGGAATAAAGTGGTGACAACTTCTATTTCTCCGGTATCTGCTGCAGGACCATTAGTATCCATACAACCTCGGGGACCGGACCCCAGCCTTGCGCTGTGAACTTGGGAAGGGTTCTGCTCTAACCCTAATCCTCAGTCCTCCTCTTCTCCTTACGTTCCGTTCAAATCTATCTTTCTTATAAAGAGTCTGGCTTTCCATCTATGTCTCTTTCCTGTGCCAGCAGACCCAGGTCGCTGAGGTCCGCTGCAGCACTTCCCTCGTCCATCCCTCTCCGGGGATTTTCTCTCTCCTTCTGACCCCGTCAGACTGACTCCATCCTAAACTCTTATCAATCTTTTGGTGCAGACTAAGCTCCACCCACCTCCCAGCACTCTTCATGTTCCAAGCAGGGTGCCACCAAAGGGTGCCCTGCTACACTATGTTGTGTGGGATGCAGGTGTTGGAGTGTGGTCAGGTGTCTCCACCTTATCTGAATGGTGGGGTACCACACCTCAGGAGGGGCAGTACCTCTGTGGCGACTGAACACTCAGAGAAAGATTCATCCCCAGCTTGAAGTTAGTTTTGATGCAAATAGATGTGCTGTACAGAACTGGCTCCAAGAACTTGTCAGAGAGTGTGACCAATCAGCGTACAGATAGTTAATGTCCTGCAAGAAGTCAAGAAGTTTTCAGATGAAGCTGTTTGAGACAATATGAATGTGAGGATCCAGACTAATACCAGTGAAGCAGCAGGCGGAAAGGGCTGGGCAGTAGAAAGAAATCTGAGGAACAGTCATAGAGAGATTCTGTATGACAAGTTAAGATCATCCACTAGCTTAACGTCACCAAGAAATGCAATGCCATTGGAGATATTGTGTCAAATTTGGTGAAATGTTATAAACCTAATGAACTTTGTTCAACCAGGGCCATATTAAACAATAGCTGGGTTCCTAAACTTTCAGACACTTTGTGCCCGTTCTGACACTTTAATCTTTCACCCTGAACCTGATACAGTAGCTGCTAAATCATACATGTGGTATATAGCCCTTTGTAGCGCCTGCGTCTCTGCCTGCAGTCCCTGTATTCCTGCAGAGAAACTTGCGTACCCACCACTGCTGCCCCGTCCTGCTCCTTCCAGGCCTACTGTTGCACAGGGTGCGTGCAGCACACGCAGGTCCCCATGCACTGTGCTTAGGGTACGCGCGTGCACATGTACACTTCCTCTTTCTTAAAGGGGCCATGTGCCTTTTTGTAAAGTGTCCTCAGCGAATAGCTGGAGGACACTTGTTATTTAAAGCACCTCCTCCAACATGGAGTTGCCAGTGTAATGTTGTGAGTTTTTTTCCTACCATTCTTGTTAGTTCTAATGCTCATCTCAACGGCAACCAGTCTAGTTGCACCCGACATTGCTAATCTCAATGGCAGCCGGTCCAGTTGCACCTGTCAGTGCTCATCTCTTAGTCAGCCGGTCCTGTCTACATCTGTGGTTCCTTTCATCTTACTCTGCATGCCTGCATCTGTTGGACATTCCCTCTAGCTGGCCTAGCTTCCCATTACTAAGTGTCAGCTACCATCTACCCAACGTCAGTCCTGGAGTAGCACCTGGACCACCTCTCTTGTCTCTCCTTGGATCTCGGTGTCGTTAGCTGCTGCGTATCCATGGACAGATTGGGTGAGGCTACTAGTTACTCCCTGTAAGGGTGTGACAGATGTGCCTCTCTCTCTCCAAACAGTGTTGGTATTAAATGTGTGCTGATTTGTCACTGTTAAGGCCCCATCACACTAAGCGACTTACCAGCGATCCCGACACCGATATCAAGGTGTCAGGATCGCTAGTAAGTCGCTATGTGATCGCTGGTGAGCTGTCACACAGATAGCTTCACCAGCGATCAGCACAGCGATGCCGAGCGTGCGGCATCGCTGGCCACAACTGTAAAAATAGAATTAAAATAAAAACTATTGTTATTCTCACCTTCCGATGTCCCGCGCAGTCTTCCGGCCTCTCTCCACGCTCCGGTCCCAGTGATCCTTTGCGAGAATGACCGCTAGAATGTCATGGTCTTGCGGTCACTCGTGCAAAGGATCACTGTGACCGGAGCGTGGAGAGAGGCCGGAAGACTGCGTGGGACATCGGAAGGTGAGAATAACAATATATATATTTTTTTTTATTATTTTTTACACCTGATCGCTGGTCTCCCGCCTGTCACACACAGCGATGCGTGCTGGCCAGCGGGAGACCAGCGACCAAAGAAATGTCCAGAGATTTCCCAGAGCGATCAGCGATACCGGCAGGGGGGCCGCTCGCTGATCGCTGTCACACACAGCGGTCTCGCTGGTGAGATCGCTGTTACGTCACAAAAGTTGTGACTCAGCAGCGATCTCGCTACCGAGATCGCTTAGTGTGACGGGGCCTTTATACTATGTGCTGCTGCTTAGAATTTCATGAACATTATTGTATTTGCCTAATGTCATTATATAGTGATTAAATGTCTTTTATGCATAGTGTTTAGGGAAAGTTTAGAGATAAGGATAGAGCATAGATTAGGATAGAACTGGGTTTAGTACAGTGGGGGGGCACTATAGATTAGGAAATTAGATAAATTCAGGACAGAAGTATTTAAGAAAATAGGGGATTTCCAAGTTGGGAGGAGTAGTGTCACGTGCCCCGTCCTGAGTGACACAGCCAGCAGGCCGGTAACTGATACAACAGAACGTGGCACGTGTAATTGTCCTATGTGACGCGGCCCGCAGGCCGGTAACTAATACAATAAGACAAGGGGAATAGGGAAAACCTGGGTTACATTAACAATGGTGGGCCTGCGATAGGGAAACGGGGAAGTGGAGACCTCCTGCACTCCCCTGAGTCAGTGTCTCTACACTCCTAACGTTCCCTGAGCAGGTTCCACACTGGCGACGATCAGGAACCTCAAAACCCTGACTCGCCCTGCACCTAAACCCTCACTAGGGAATTGGTTGGTGCGGAAACTAATCCCACCACTGCACTAAACACACATAAGGAAAAGTGACAAAACAGGGGAACACCACTTAGCTTTGCTCTGTTGCTTACGCTCCCAGCAACAGAGCCCACCACCTGCGTGCATCTTTTCCTCCACCGTGTCTGACATCTGGGTGCGCTGTTCAGAAGCGGACCTTCTCAGCATCATAGTGCAGCCTTGGAGCAAACACAGTCCACACCTGCATACAGCTGTCCAGAAACAGAGTCCCGCAAATTAGTCCAGCTTTTCTGCCAAAAAGTCCAGCATGCTTGAGTCCAGCTCTCAGCAACAAAGTCCAGCATTTTGAGTGCAGCTCTACACCGCAGCTGCCACTCCACCAATCCATGCGCGAACTCCTTGCTGACACCATAACTGCGACTCCACCACGCCAAGTCAGCACTCCTTGCAGACATCATAGCTGACACTCCATGAATATCACTGAGCTGCCCGTGACTCTCATTTAGCTCCCTCCTTCACCCAGGCTTGCTTGCAAATGAATACTTTATCACCAACAGTGATCAACACACCTGATACTCTCTTATAGAGCAATCACACCTGTTACATAATTACGTGCACAAACTAAGGTAACCAAAGTGCAATGACCCTAATGGCCACCGGGGGGAAAACTACAACTGAAATCACCACAGTGCAATGACCCTAATGGCCACCAGGGGCAAAACGACCTTTGGCACACAGCCAAGGGAAAAAAAAGGTTACTTTGTGCATTTACTCTGTCAGAGCCAACCTGGATTATGACAGGTAGCAGTGAGTGAGATTTTCAAGGGGAGACTTCCTAATTCTCAGTCAGTCAGGGTTAGCTGTGGAAAGTAGTGTATTATACTGTATCTTTGAATTAATCTCCCGATATCTTCCCTCACGTAATCTTCAGTCCTCTCAAGACCTCCTTCTCTCCACACTTATTCGCTCCTCACCCAACCGCCTCCAAGACTTCTCCCAAATATCCCCCATCCTCTGAAATTCTTTGCCCTAACACATCCAACTATCAACCACACTCGGATCCTTCAGACGGAACCTGAAAACCCATTACTTCAGGAAAGCCTACAGCCTGCAATGATCCCCGCTGTCCCCCTCACCACTACTGGAGCTACCGCCTCACCATCACTGGAGCTGCTGCAACCCCCCAACCTACTGTCTCCATCCCCACCATCCTGTAAAATGTATGCCCGAAAGGGCAGGGTCCTCTCCCTTCTATATCAGTCTGTGATTGTTAGTTTGCTTACTGTAAGTGATATCTGTAATTTGTATGTAGCCCCTTCTCATGCACAGCACCATGGAACCAATGTTGCTTTATAAATAAATAATAATAACAATAATACATTAAAGATGCACTCCCATCAAATGTTTTATCTTCCTAATAAATTACAATCATCATATTATATAGCACTATGTATTTGCAATTGCTAATTTTGCTCTTCTACCCAGCAAATTCTTCTTTTTGTCCATTAGCTCTAGGACATCACATGATTAAAAATTGACTAGCTGAATCATTTCAAGCTATATATAGAAACAGTCAATTTTTCCTGCATGAGACATGATGAGCCACTGCCAAGGTCTGTGGCAGGAGGGGAAGAGCGGAGAGCTGGGTCAGGAGTTCAATAGGGGAATGATTTTTGTGGGTAAAAGGGTCTTCCTGCTTCTACTAAGAGCAGATAAAAATAAGAATTACTGGGTAGAAAGGCAAACTGATCAATTGAAAGTACCCAGTGCTATATAATATGATGATTGCAATATAAAAAGAGAATAAAAACTTTGATAGGATGGGATGTTGTTTTTAAAAAATAATACTGTTATTTTGCTAGGCAAGGATTATTATACCACCATGTGTACTGACAGAAAGATATATTCTTCCAGCCCTTGTGACTTGAGGAAACCCTCCATCTGTCCGTTTAAAGGGATTAATGTGCCATTGAAGGACAGATGAGAGAGGTTAAGAAGCTACTAGACCATGCAATATTATTCTGTAGAAGAACTTACTCTTGGTAGACTGTAAGGAGAAACACGGAGGCCAGAGCTGATGCTCATAGAAGAGGATAGATGAGCATCAAATTCTCAATCAAATTTACTGAAACATATAATTTGTGGTGTATAAATGATTCTTTTCCCACCATCAAAGAGAAAATTAGTTAGATGCTAAAAAAGGCTACTAATATTCTAGAGGAGCTAAGGGTGATGCTGAAGCTTATTAAGGAGAAAGGGCCTAGTTCCTTAAGTGACACAGATGTTGTGCTTTGGGACGAGTATACGGTAGACCTTAACCCCTTTACCTCCAAGGGTGGTTTGCACGTTTATGATCGGGCCAATTTTTGCAATTCTGACCACTGTCCCATAATGAGGTAATAACTCCAACGCTTCCATGGATCCCGGTGATTCTGACATAGTTTTCTCGTGACATATTGTACTTCATTTTAGTGGTAAAATTTCATTCAAATAACTTGTGTTTATTTGTGAAAAAAAGGAAATTTGGCAAAAATTTTGCAATTTTCCAACTTTGAATTTTTATGCCCTTAAATCACAGAGATATGGCACACAAAAAACTTAATAAGTAACATTTCACATATGTTTACTTCAGCACAATTTTGGAGCCAAAATTTTTTTTTGTTAGGAAGTTACAAGGGTTAAAAGTTGACCAGCGATTTCTCATTTTTGCAACACCATTTTATTTATAGGGACCACATCACATTTGAAGTCACTTTGAGGGGTCTGTATGATAAAAAATCCCCAAAAGTGACACCATTCTAAAAACTGCACCCCTCAAGGTGCTCAAAACCACCTTCAAGAAGTTTATTAACCCTTCCAGTGCTTCACAGGAATTTTTTGAATGTTAAAAAAATGAACATTTAACTTTTTTTCACAAAAAAATTACTTCAGATCCAATTTTTTTATTTTACCAAGGGTAACAGGAGAAATTGTATGGCAAAAGTTATTGTGCAATTTTTCCTGAGTACTCTGATACCTGATATGTGGGGGAACCACTGTTTAGGCGCATGGCAGAGCTCAGAAGGGAAGGAGCGCCGTTTGACTTTTTCAATGCAAAATTGGCTGGAATTTAGATCGGACACCATGTCACGTTTGGAGAGCCCCTGATGTGCCTAAACAGTGGAAACCCCCCACAAGTGACCCCTTTTTGGAAACTAGAGCCCCAAAAGAACTTATTTAGATATGTGGTGAGAACTTTGAACCCAAAAGGGCTTCACAGAGTTTTATAACGTACAGCCGTACAATTAAAAAATCATATTTTTTCCAAAAAAAATGATCTTTTCATCCCCAATTTTTATTTTTCCAAGGGTAACAGGACCCTAAAATTTATTGTGCAATTTCTTCTGAGTACGCTGATACCCCATATGTGGGGGCAAACCACTATTTGGGCGCATGGCAGAGCTCGGAAGGGAAGCAGCGCCATTTGACTTTTATGGCTGGAATTGAGATTGAACGCCATGTTGCGTTTGGAAAGCCCCTGATGTGCCAAAACAGTGGAAACCCCCACAAATGACACCAATTTGGAAACTAGACCTCCCAAGGAACATATCTAGATGTGTGGTGAGAACTTTGAACCTCCCAGGGATTCACAGAAGTTTATAACGTACAGTCGTACAATTAAAAAAAATCACATTTTTTCAACAAAAATGATCTTTTCACCCCCAATTTTTATTTTCCTTAGGGTAAGAGGACCCTAAAAGTTATTGTGCATTTTGTCATGAGTATGCTGATACCCCACATGTGGGGGTAAACGACTATTTGGGCGCATGGCAGAGCTCAGAAGGGAAGCAGCGCAATTTGACTTTTTTGGCTGGCATTGGGATTGGAACGTGTTTGGAAAGCCCCTGATGTGCCTAAACAGTGGAAACCCCCACATTTTGGAAGCTAGACCCCCACGAAACTTATCTAGATGTGTGGTGAGCACTTTTAACTCCCAAGTGCGTCACAGAAGTCTATAACGCCCAGGCGTGAAAATAAAAAAATCATTTTGTTTTCACAAAAATGATATTTTTGCCCCTAATTTTTTATTTTCCTAAGGGTAACAGGAGAAATTGGAACCCAAAAGTTGTTTTGCAATTTGTCCTGAGTAGGCTGATACCCTATATGTGGGGGTAAAACACTGTTTGGGTGCACGGCAGAGCTTGGAAGGGAAGGAGCACCATTTGACTTTTTCATCGCAGAATTGGCTGGAATTGAGATCAGATGCCATGTTGCGATTGGAGAGCACCTGATGTGCCCAAAGAGTGGAACCCCCCAATTCTAACTCCAACCCTAACCCCAACACACCCCTTACCCTAATCTCAGCCCTAACTCTAACCCTAGCCCTAACCCTAATGGGAAAATGGAAATAAATACATTTTTTTAATTTTATTATTTTTCCATAACTAAGGGGGTGGTAAAGGGGGTTTGATTTACTCTTTATAGCGGGCTTTTATGTTTGGCAGCTGTCGCACACTAAAAGATGCTTTCAATTGTAAAAATAGTTTTTGCATCACCACATTTTGAGAGCTATAATTTTTCCATATTATGACCCACGGAGTCATGTGAGATCTTATTTTTTTCAGGATGAGTTGACGTTTTTATTGGTACCATTTTCGGGCACGTGACAATTTTTGTTCACTTTTTATTCCGACGCAGAATGAACAAAAACCTGCATTTCAAGAATTTATTTTGGGGGGTGCGTTTACACCGATCCGCGTGCGGTAAAATTGATAAGGTGGTTTTATTCTTCAGGTCAGTACGATTACAGCGATACTTCATTTATGTCTTTTTTTATGTTTTTGCGCTTTTATGCAATGAAAACAATTTTATCTAAAAAATAATTATGTCAAGAACACCGCACTGAACTTGCTCACTGAGCCAGTGCACGTGTCCTGAGTAAAGCGAACTGTGCTCAAAGATACCTGTGGAGCGGGCAGCAGCCGATTAGATGCGTACCTCAGAACAGCAGGACCTGAAACACGTGACTGCTGGGGGTGTGGCCTAAACTCCAGAGAGCTAGGAGCTGCAAGAGAACTCCTAGCAGGGTAACTGTGGGACAAAGTTACCAAGGGGTATAGACAGGGAGGATAATCAGGACGTAGCCAATGAGTTATACACAGAGATAGCTGGAAGGTACAAGAGGGGCGAGCAGAGAGTAGTCAGGTCACAGGCAATGAGTCATACACAGAGAGGGTAGCGCAGTACACAATCAACAGGCAAACTCACAACTGGGAACAGAACCGGGTCAGAACCATATAAACAAGCTATAACAACGAACAGTCACACAGAGGTCACCACACTCGGCCAAAGGCAAAAGTATAACTAACAGGGATTGGAGCTTCCCAGAGGTTTAAGAAGCTCTCCCTGAATCAAAGAGAGGCCACAATCATTAACCCCAGGTGTGCAGGTCAAAACCTCTACTGAGCTCCAGACATTAACCCCTGACGTGCAGCTCAAAAACCTGCACTGGGATCATGATAGTACCCCCCTCTCAACGGGGGCCTCTGGACCCCCAGGCTTCCCCGGGTACTTGGCATGGAAAACCCGAACCCAGCGATCTGCATGTACAGAGTGAGCAAGGACCCACGAGCGATCCTCTGGTCCATATCCCTTCCAGTGGACCAGGTACTGCAAAGAGCGGCGCACCAGCCGAGAGTCCACAATATGTCCGACCTCATACTCCAATTGACCCTCCACCAGCACTGGAGGAACAACAGACTCAGAGTCCTCTTTGACAGACCCTACGGACTTCAGCAGAGACTTATGGAACACATTGGATATTTTTAAAGAGGAGGGGAGACGCAACCTTTATGCCACTGGGTTGACTATCGCCATAATCTCATACGGACCAATGAACTTTGGTCCCAACTTAGCTGATGGTAACTTTGAGTTGATGTTAGGTGTGGAAAGCCAAACCTTCTCTCCCACCCGAAATATGTCTCCCGAAGCTCTCTTTTTGTCAGCAAAATATTTGTACCTCCCCTGGGCCCGAGAGATATTACGCTGGACTTCAGCCCAGAGGTTTTTTAACCATTGAACAGACCACTCTACCCCTGGACAACCAGAATCCACCCGTGAAATCTCCCCAAAATGTGGATTAAACCCATAATTAAACAGGAATGGGGACATGTTGATGGACTGACTCACCTGGTTGTTAAAAGCGAATTCCGCCAACAGTAACGCAGCACACCAATCCTTCTGTCTGGCGGAGGTCAGACACCTGAGAATTTGTTCCAGGGATTGATTGGTGCGTTCTGTCTGACCATTACACTCCGGGTGATATGCCGACGAGAAGGAGAGTGAGATGCCCAATTTCACACAGAACGCCCTCCAAAATTTGGCCACAAACTGCACACCTCTGTCAGACACAACTCTCAGGGGTACCCCATGCAATCGGACCACATGCTGTACAAACAACCTTGACAATGTTTCTGCTGAGGGTAGTGCTGCCAAGGGAATGAAATGGGCCTGTTTAGAAAACCTATCCACCACCACCCAGATCACGGTAGTGCCCCTGGAAGGTGGAAGGCCGGTAATAAAATCCATGGAGAGATGAGTCCATGGCCTATCAGGAACCGGTAAAGGTATGAGTTCCCCAGCCGGCCGATTATGCGAGCTTTTGGAACGGGCACACACCACATGCAGAAACAAATTTCTTGACATCGGACCTCAGTGAAGGCCACCGAAAACCTCTGGCTACTGCCTCTCTAGTGGCCGTGATACCCGGATGAGCACTCAGCCTGGACTCATGAAACTCCTGCAGAAGTCTAGGCCGCTATAAATCTGGAACAAACAATTTATCCCCTTGCCTGGTTGCTGGAGCTAGAGCCTGAGCCCTTAGAATTTCTTGCTCCAACTCAGACGAGACCCCCACCACTACCAGACAAGGGGGAAGAATGGAGGATAGCTGCTCGGAGGGAGACACCGGGTCAAAACTTCTGGACAGGGCATCCGCTTTAACATTTTTGGACCCTGATCGAAAAGTAATGGAGAATTGAAATTGTGAAAAAAAAGTGACCAACGGGCTTGTCTAGGAGTAAGCCTCTTAGCAGATTCAAGGTATGCCAAATTTTTATGATCCATGACAACCGTGATAGGGTTAGCCGCCCCCTCCAAAAAGTGCCTCCATTCTTCGAACGCCAGCTTGACCACAAGAAGTTCTCTATTGCCTACATCATAGTTTCTCTCGGCTGAAGAGAACTTCTTGGAGAAGAAGACACAGGGTTTGAGATTATTAAGGGTGGACGGACCCTGGGACAGCACAGCCCCCACCCCCACTTCAGAGGCATCCACCTCCACAATGAATGGTTTGAACGAGTCTGGTTGTATCAACACCGGGGCGGACATGAAACATTTCTTAATAGCTGAGAAGGACTCCTTAGCGAGTTCTGACCAATTTTTTACATCAGCCCCCTTCTGGGTAAGATCCGTGAGTGGTTTAACCACTTGTGAGAAACCTTTAATGAATTTCCGATAATAGTTCGCAAATCCTAGGAAGCACTGGAGCCCCTTGAGATCTCGAGGCTGAACCCAGTCAGCGATCGCCAGCACCTTCCTAGGATCCATACGAAACCCCTCACAGGACACAATCAACCCCAAAAAAGACAGTTCTTGTACAAAAAATGAACATTTTTCCAATTGGTTCTCCCTGAGTCTCTGGAGAACTGTCTGTAGATGTGGCAAGTGAGATTGGCTGTCCGGGAAATACACCAAAAGGTCATCCAAATAAATAATAGCAAAATGGCCAATTAGGTCAGAAAACACAACATTGATGACATTTTGGAAAATAGCGGGTGCATTAGTTAACCCAAATGGCATTACCAGGTTTTCAAAGAGTCCTTCTGATGTGAGGAACGCAGTTTTCCACTCGTCCCCTTCCCGAACCCTTATCAGATTGTAGGCCCCCCGGAGATCTAGCTTGGAGAACCATTGGGCCCCAGCTAACTGGTTACATAAGTCTGGGATGAGGGGCAGCGGGTAAGTGTTCCTAACCATTATCTTGTTAAGTTCCCGAAAGTCGAGGCACGGCTGCAAACCACCATCTTTCTTCTTCACAAAGAAGAATCCTGCTGCCACAGAAGGCCTGATATGCCCTTTACGGAGACTCTCAGCTATGTACTCCTTCATGGCTTGGCGCTCATGCCCGGACAATTTGAACAAACGAGCCTTAGGTAACTTGGCTCCGGGTACTAACTCAATGGCACAATCGTAGGGTCTATGTGGTGGCAGCGCCTCAGCCTCACTTTCGGAAAAAACGTCTTTGAAATCCTTCAGGTACTCCGGAATACCATCCAGACCAACAGACGACATAGATACGGATTTAACAGAGTTAACAAGATGTCCCAGGTTACCACATTTATCCTTGCATCCCCATTGAGTGATCTCCCCTGTAACCCAGTCAATGGAAGGATTATGGCGTTGAAGCCAAGGCATCCCCAGTACCAGTCCTGCAGGCAAGTTATGTAACACAAGACAACTTAGTTTTTCCACATGAGTGAAACCCACTTTTAGAGAAAAAAGTTCAGACCTGAAACAGACACCATCCTGGGTAAGAGGGGATAAGTCAATTGCCACAAGTTTAACAGGATCCTGAAGCCTGACTGTCCCTATCTTATTAAGAGTCATAATTTTGGTATCAATCAGGTTCACAGCAGAACCACAGTCAACAAAAGCAGTAGTCTGACCCGGACCATTACCAAGTTCCAGTTCCACCTGCAGCACCATTTTTGCAGGTGGAAAATTGTACCTGAAGGTCTGGGTAGCCTCCTCAACTACTACCCAGATGTAGTCGTTTCCCGCCATCTTGAAGGATGACGGACAGGAGGGGCAGTCCTTCTTCCAGTGTCCAGATTCTCCACAATAGAAGCACAACTGCTTCTCCCGGCGGTGTCTTCTTTCCTTTTCCTCACAGGTGACAGTGCTCACCTCCATAACCACAGGAAGAGTTCGGGTCTCATCTCCACTGAAGAATATTGGTGTTTCCAGTTGCATAATGCCTCTAGCCCGCAGTCTGCGATCCATGCGAACCGCTTGGGTCATGGCATCCTCCAGCGAGGCAGGTGGAGGATGGAGTGCCAAGGCATCCTTCAGTCGTTCACACAGGCCTCTACGAAACAGCCCCCGAAGGGCAGCATCACTCCAAGAGATCTCGGCTGCCCAATGTCTGAATTCAGTACAGAACCACTCCCCCTGACAGACACTCATCACCTTGTCCTCAGCCAAACGCACTCTATCAGACTCATCATAAATAAGCCCTAAGGCCTCAAAAAACGCATCCACAGACATTCTCTCAGGGGCAGAAGAGGAAAGTGAAAATGCCCAAACTTGTGGGGACCCCCTAAGCAGGGACATAACCACCCCCACCCTCTGTTTCTCATCCCCAGAGGAGCGGGGTCTCAAGGAGAAAAAGAGCTTAGAGCCCTCCTTAAATGCTCTAAATTCATTTTTGTTACCAGAAAACGCATCTGGCAATTTAACCGGGGATTGGGTGGGACTAAAATGACATCTCTATTCCCCACCTGCTGAAAGCCTGCGGAAAGCACCCCCTGAACTGAGTCCACAACCCGCCGTTGGGACTGGGCCAGAGCTCGGTGTTCCAAACTAAGCTTCTGCAGCAACTGAGTCAAGCATTTCACCTGCTCAGAAAAAGCACACATTAGGTCCATGCTGCAGAAGTGAAGAAAAAAAAAAGTTCAAGGTCAGTTATAATGTCAAGAACACCGCACTGAACTTGCTCACTGAGCCAGTGCACGTGTCCTGAGTAAAGCAAACTGTGCTCAAAGATACCTGTGGAGCGGGCAGCAGCCGAGTAGATGCGTACTTCAGAACAGCAGGACCTGAAGCACGTGACTGCTGGGGGCGTGGCCTAAACTCCAGAGAGCTAGGAGCTGCAAGAGAACTCCTAGCAGGGTAACTGCGGGACAAAGTTACCAAGGGGCATAGACAGGGAGGATAGTCAGGACGTAGCCAATGAGTCATACACAGAGATAGCTGGAAGGTACAAGAGGGGCGAGCAGAGAGTAGTCAGGTCACAGGCAATGAGTCATACACAGGGAGGGTAGCGAAGTACAGAATCAACAGGCAAACTCACAACTGGGAACAGAACCGGGTCAGAACCATATAAACAAGCTATAACAACGAACAGGCACACAGAGGTCACCACACTCAGCCAAAGGCAAAAGTATAACTGACAGGGATTGGAGCTTCCCAGGGGTTTAAGAAGCTCTCCTAGAACCAAAGAGAGGCCACAATCATCAACCCCTGGTGTGCAGGTCAAAACCTGTACTGAGCTCCTGACATTAACCCCTGACGTGCAGCTCAAAAACCAGCACTGGAATCATGACAAATTATTTTTGCATCGCTTTATTCTGCGAGCTATAACTTTTTTATTTTTTCGCTGATGATACTGTATGGTGGCTCGTTTTTTGCGGTATGGTGGCTCGCTTTTTGTGGGACAAGATGACATTTTCAGCGGTACCATGGTTATTTATATCCGTCTTTTTGATCGCGCGTTATTGGACTTTTTGTTCAGCGGTATGATAATAAAGCATTATTGTTTGCTTTGTTTTTTATTTTTTATTTTTTAAGGGGTTCGCTAAAGGGGTTAACTAATGGGAGAGTTTTATAGGGCGGTTCGTTTCGGACGTGGCGATACTAAATATGTATACTTTTATTCTTTTTTTTTTTATTTCCAGAAAATGAATTTTATTTACCGATTTTTTATTAATTATTTTTACACTTTTTTTTTTAAACTTTATTATACTATCCCAGGGGGGACATCACTGTCATGTGTGAGATTGCTGATCTGACACATCACAGATCGCTGTGACAGATCAGCGATCTCACACAAGCACTGCAGAGCAGAAGGCTTCCTCATGCCTGAGAATAGTCTTCCCAGATGAATTAGGCCATGTGCATACGATGCACTTTTCCTGCGGATCCGCAGCGGATTTTACCGCGCAGAAATGCTATGGATCCTCAAAGTGATTTACAGTACAATGTAAATCAATTAAAAAAAAAAACCGCTGTGCAGACGCTGCGGTTTTTTCCGCGCGGTTTTTGTGCGGTACAAAAAATGCAGCATGTTACTTCTTTCGTGCGGTTTTCCACCTGCTCCATTCTCCAAATCCGCAGGGGGAAAACCGCAGTGGGAAACCGCACAAAAACCACTGGAAAACCGCAATAAAAAAGGAAGAAATCCACAGGAAAAATGCAGGTCATTTGACCTGCGGATTTCTTCAAATCTGCACGGAAAAATCCGCAGGAGGAAAATCTAAGTTTGCACTTAGCCTTAGTAATTCTCATACACACTGCAAAAGTCAAACCTGCCAATTTTTAAAGATCAGAAAGAGGGACATGTGGCACTCGTATTTTAGCCACACCCAATCCATGCCCGTTTACCATTTCTTTCTCCCCTGGCAGGAGAAGTTGTCAGAGGTGCCGTGGCAGTGAGGGAGATTCTACAGATGCTCGAGACTGTAGGGCGTAGACCAAAATCTAGGACTGTCCCCTGTATCTGCGACAGTTGGGACTAGAGATGAGTGAATGAATTCACGGGTCTCTGGCCCAGCGTGCAAGTCAGAGCCACCTAGCAGCTTGCCGGAAGGTCGCAAATCTCTAACCTTTCAACATCTTTTGATTACCCAATGCTGGTGCGACATCGTCTGTGCATCCTGCTCATCTCTAGTTGGGACCTGTGGATTTATATTTTTGTTCATTCATTCAAAGCTGCAGCAGCCAGAAAGTTCTCATCTTTATGCAGCTTCACTACATGACATCTGGCTTTATCTGTGTCTGTAAGGCCGTGTTCACACGTTGCAGAAATACTGTTTTTGTTTTCTGCAGATGTCTGCACTAAACTACACAATAACAGTATTTATGCTACATGTGAACAAGGTCTAAATTTCGAAGCAAAGTGGATGTGATTCCATGAAATCTCTGCCCTCTGTGATCTAAAACCACTGCTGAACTCTGCGGTTTTGGTGCATTTTTTCTCTATAGGCTTCTTCTGAAAAAAAAAAAACGCATTAAAAAATGGTAACGTTTTTATGCCCAGAATCAAAACTTTTCTGTACTATTAAAAAAGCATTAAAATCTCTGCTTCTTATCTGACCCAAAATTGCATCAAATAAGTGGGAAAACCCATATAGCAAAAGCAGGAGACATGATAATCAGAGAAGATTGCTATTGAATTGTATGATGGCAAGACCTTCAGAATGAACGCAGCATTTACGTGACGTGTGAACACGGTCTCAGCATTAATTTTATTACATTTTCAACGGGTTTAATAGAGAACAAATAGCAATCATGCCATTTTTTATGCCATTTACCGATCCCCGAGAATAAGCTGATCACTGTGTTGTGCGGATCATTGCTATTAAAGGGTAATGCGGGAGCATGGAAATGTGAGTTCAAATACTATGGAGTCCAGATCACAAGAGGCAGAGAAACAATTTAATTGATGCAAAGAGCAGAGAGCAGCCCTGCTCCCAGAGGAGAAGCAGGAGCTATGGAGGGAGCGATGAAGATGGAGTGGCGAGTATAGAAGTCGGGTGAAAAGCTGTGACATGACATGATGGGACGATCGGGAACTATGCAAATGCTACCTCACCATGCGATCAGGGGGAAGGCACGCTGCTGAAATGCATGTAGGGGAAGTGGCACCATTGCATGGTGAGGTAAGATATGCTTATTACATTCATTACATCAATATAGCATACTATGGTCTTCACATCTATGCTCCAGCGTTCTATACATTGTGTATTGCAGGCACTCTAGCTGTAATTTTGAGGGTTATGGGAATATAGTCAATACACTATATGATTTTGTTGTAGTCTCTGTATGCAAGTTTTATTTATGTTGGTACTTATTTGGGTACTTTCAATTTTTACTACATTGTCTATTAGCATTACATCTTGGTCTTGCCTGCCATCTGCTGGTGCCATTTACTTTCTTTGGCTCATCACCTTGCACCATATTGGCACTTTTTTAACATTGTTTGTCTCTTTAAAAAATTCTAATAAAGTATTGTACTTTTATTGTTCATCTTACGCCTCTCCTTATACGCTCTCTTTAAAAATAGAAAGGCCATATTAAACTAAAGAAGCCAGACGAGTTCTGGAAAAACATTCTTTGGATGTTTGAAACTAAGATCAACTTGTACCAGAATGATGGGAAGAAGAAAGTATGGAGAAGGCTTGAAAAGCACAACACATCCTCTGCAAAACATAATGGAAGTAGTGCGATGGCATGGGCAATGGTATTGGGTCACTAGTGTTTATTGATGATGTGTGACTGAAGACAGAAACAGCCGGAAGAATTCTGAAGTGCAAAGGGCTACACTTTCTTCTTTAATTCAACCAAATGCAGCAAGGTTGATTGGATGTATTCACAGACGGACAATGACCCAAAGCAACTCTAGAGTTTTTTTTAATGCAAAGAAGTGGGATATTCTGCAATCACCAGTTCTCCACCCTATCCAACATGAATTTCACATGCTAAAGACAAAACTTAAGGCAGAAAGATTCACAAACAAGCAACAATTGATGTCTGCTGCAGTAAAGTCTTGGCTTCTCTACAAAATATTAAAAATGAACATTTTATTTATATTAAAGTTAATTTGTCCAATCAATTTTGAGCCTCTGAAGTGAGGAGGCTTTGTAGAAAAATGGTTGCAATTCCTAAATGTTTCAAAGGATATCTTTGCTCAACCCATTAATTAAACCTGAAAGTCTACACTTCAATTTCATCGTTTTTAAAACCAAAATAATGATATGCAGAGCCGAAATCATGAAGATTTGTTCCCTGTACACATAATTCTGGACCAAGCTGTATAAACCAGTCTTGATGTGTTCTACTGTATGTGCTATTTATACAGCATTCTCCATGTATCCTATGTGATGTATACAGCACAGTCACAGTGAATCCTATGTGATGTATATACAGCAGTCTATGTGATGTGAATAGCTGACCTCCCACTGTTTGAGTTCAATAAATGTTAAGTGAGCATGAGCAGTGATAAATTTCCCACTTTGAGGAGACATACAGTGTAATATGCATCTGTGTTCTATACAACTTAATGCAGTGATCAGTTCTTTACAAAACTCGCCACTGAAAAAAGTTGACTGCGCTCCTGAACAAGCAATGCAAATATGGAAAAAACGTTACAAGTAACAACATCAATATCACCTAACATCACATGTTTTACCAAAGAGGAGCATCTGCCATCACATTAGGGGTGAGTTAATGAAATATTTGACCAAATATTGCAGGATCATTTTTAAGTTGATAATTATATGTGGCCGATGAATGAGGTTATAAATATTCAAATGACCATTGGCAGAAAAAAAAGCTTTCCTCTGACTAAGGCTATGGGCCCACGTAGCGTTTTAAAACGCACAATGAAAACTGGACTCCTTCCCAGAAATCGCGCGTTTTTTTCCGCGCGATTTCACTGGGATTTTACCGCGATTCTGTTTGCGATTTTCCCGCGATTTTCTCAAGCACTTTCCAAGCGATTTGAAGCATCGCTTGGAAAGTGATTGACAGGTTGGTCACACTCATCAAACATAGTGTTTGACAAGTGTGACCAGCTTTTTACTATTGAGGCTGCCTATGCGGCATCAATAGTAAAAGATAAAATGTTAAAAATGATAAAAAAATAAAAAATCGGGGTATATTTACCTTCCGACGTCCCGCGCTGCCATCCCGGGCCTCAGCGTTCCCAGCGATGCCTTGCGAGACCTGTGATGACGTTGGTCTTGGTTACTATAGCGATCTCGTGAGACCGCTAGAGTCACGCAGGACCTTGCCACAAGGCATTACTGGGAACGCTGAGGCCCGGGAATGCAGCACGGGACGTCGGAAGGTAAATATACCCCGATTTTTTATTTTTTATTCTTTTTTTTACAGGGGTATGGTACCCAGGGCCTGGAGGACAGTCTCCTCTCCTCCACACCGTGGGTACCAACCGCACATGAGACGCTTAACTTCCCGCATGGTGGGCATAGCCACATGCGGGAAGTAAGCGATTCTCATGTATTCCTATGGGTGTGGAATCGCGGCAATTCTTTGTGATTCCGCACAAAAGAATGATCATGCTGCGATTTTTTCCGCGATGCGATTCCGCCGTGGAAAAAAGCGCAGCATTAGCACAGCATGTGCGGATTGCCATAGGAATGCATGGGGTGCGTCATGTACAAGATTTTTAAACGTTTTCGCAGCGTCTTCGTGCCGAAAATCGCGGCAAAAACGCTTAAAAATCTCATCGTGGGCACACAGCCTTAAGGTTTTTATTACTGGTGCTAGCACCTATTCATTAGCAATTCACAGTTTAGGATCTCATGCGCAACATTATCCATCTACTTACAGGTACTAATAATTTTTCAGGTTGTCAGTATATAATATACAGTACTACAATTTTCTACTACCCACTGACCAATATATAGTCATAGCGACATAGTTTGACTTGAAACTGGAAACAAGGAATTTTTATGCAGCTATTGTAAATCTCATGGCCCAAAAAGAAATCTTTCATAAGATAGAAGAAGGAAAGTGCATTTATTCGTATTACACCGACAATTGCAATTGTAGTTAGCAGGGGAATTTCATAAAAATGCTTCATTAATCTTGCTGGAGACCAACAGGCTGACAGAGAATATTATTAAGATACAAATCTCCTGTGATAAAATACTACTAAAGCAATCAAAAAATATGCTGCAGTGAATGAAATGCTTTATTCAGTAATAAACTGCTACTCGCCAGCCTTCAACCACTAGTGCCATGGTTTTAAATATAACAGTTCCACTTGATTAAATAAGGGATTGCAAAGCAAGAGTGAAACGCTTAAAAGATGAAAAGTAGTGATGCATGATTTATACTGTTAATAGGGCTTTTCGGGGCACTTTATAACAGTGATTAGATTTCACCCATGGGCATCATACAGTGTAGTCGCTTATTATGCATAGCTGCTTAAGCATTGAATAGTGAGCGCATCATCTGTATAATCTTAGAATATTAAAGGTGAGGATGTGCACATGACATAACTTGAAATGTTGGTGTTGAGCAGAATTTACCAATGACTTTTTGAAGGGAAATGTGCCTGGCCCCTGAGTGATGATTGTCAGAGAAGTGGCAACATACAGTACCACTTAACCCAGGTATTATTATTATTAATTATTTATATAGCACCTTTAATTCCATGGTGCTGTATATGAGAAGATATAAAATACAAATATCACTTACAGTAGACAAACTAACAAAGGTAGTTTGGTACAGAAGGAAGAGGACCCAGCCCTTTGGAGGCTTGCATTCTACAGGATTATGGGGAAGGAGACAGTAGGTTGGGGGTTGCAGTAGCTCCGATGGCAGCGTGGTCATTACAGGTTGTAAGATTTCTTGAAGAGATGGGTTTTCAGGTTCCGTCTGAAGGATCCGAATGTGGATGATAATCGGATGTGTTGGGGCACAGAATTCCAGTGAATGGGAGATATTCGGGAGAAGTCTTGGAGGTGATTGGGTGAGGAACGAATAAGTGTGGAGGACAGACGGAGGTCTTGGGAGGACCGGAGATCATGTGAGGGAAGATATCAGGAGATTAGTTCGGAGATATACACAAGTGGTCAAAATTGCTGGTACCCCTCGTTTAATGACAGAAAACCCCCCACAATGGTCACAGAAATAACTTGAATCTGACAAAAGTAATAATAAATCAAAAATCTATGAAAATGAACAATGAAAGTCAGACATAGCTTTTCAACCTTACTTCCACAGAATTTAAAAAAAATAAATAAAACTCATGAAATAGACCTGGACAGAAATGATGGAACCCCTGAAAATATTCTGACAAAAGGGACATGTTAAATCAAGGTGTGTCCTCTAATTGTCACAGGTGTCTACAATCTTGGAATCAGTGACTGGGCCTGTATAGAGGGCTACAGATACTAACTTTTGGTTGACATGATGTGTATCACACTCAACATAGACCAGGGGAATTGAAGGAAAAAGTTGTCTCAGTAGATTAGAAAGAAAATTATAGACAAACATGTTAAAGGTAAAAGTTATAAGACCATCTCCAAGCAGCTTGATGTTCCTGTGACAAGGCAAGGCACATCAGCTCTATGTTCACAGACTGAAAAATGAAGCACATCAAGAAAAGAACACTGTTCTTACTGTGAAATATGGAGGATGCTCTGTTATTTTCTGGGGGGGCTGCTTTGCTGCATCTGGCACAGGGTGTCTAGAATCTGTGCAGGGTACAATGAAATCTCAAGACTATCAAGGGATTCTAGAGAGAAATGTGCTGCCCAGTGTCAGAAAGCTTAGTCTCATTCGCAGGTCATGGGTCTTGCAACAGGATAATGACCCAAAACACAGCTAAAAATACCCAAGAATGGCAAAGAGGAAAACACTGGACAATTCTGAAGTGGCCTTCTATGAGCCCTGACTTAAATCCTATTGAGCATCTTTGCAAAGAGCTGAAACATGCCGTCTGGAAAAGGCAACCTTCAAACACGAGACAACTGGAGCTGTTTGCTCTTGAGGAGTAGGCCAAAATACCTGTCGAGAGGTGCAGAAGTCTCATTGGCAGTTACAGGAATCATTTGATTGCAGTGACTGCCTCAAAAGGTTGTGCAAAGAAATATTAAGTTAAGGGAACCATCATTTCTGTCCATGCCTATTTCATGAGTTTTATATTTTTAAAAATTCTGTGGAAGCATGGTTGAAAAGCAATGTCTGACTTTCATTTGATTTTTGTTTTATTATTACTTATGTCAGATTCAAGTTATTTCTGTGACCATTGTGGGTTTTTCTGTCATTAAACGAGGGGTACCAACAATTTTGACCATGTCTGTACATAGGAGAAGGGTTATGAATGGCTTTGTAGATCAGTGTTAGAAGTTATACTGGATACACTGGGAACTTGGGAGCCAGTGAAGGAATTTGCAAAGGGGGAAGCAGGAGTGTAGCAAGGAGAGAGATAAATTTGTTGAGCTGCAGAGTTAAGGTTGGACAGGAGAGTTGAAAGAGTGTTAGAAGGTAGGCCACAGAGGAAGATGTTGCAGTAGTCGAGGCAGGAGATGATTAGGGCATTCCCAAGAATTTTGGTGTAGTAAGGCTTGAGGAAAGGACGGATTCTGGAGATATATTTGAGCTGGTGGCGACAGGAGGTGGTGAGAGCTTGGATGTGTGGTTTGAAGAACAGGGCAGAGTCAAGGGTTATTCAGAGGCAGTGGATTTCCACTGTAGGGGAAAGTGTGATGTCATTTATTGTGATAGATAGATCAGGTAGGGAAGATATGTGAGATGGTGGAAAGATAATTACAAGTAGTTCAGTTTTGTCCACATTGAGCTTCAGAAAGCGAGAGGAGAAGATGGAGGATATGGTTGATAGACACTCTGGTATTCTGGACAGCAGAGAGGCAACATCTGGGCCAGAGAAGTAGATGTGAGTGTCATCAGCATATACAGTAGATGGTGCTGGAAGCCAAAGGACTTTATGAGTAGCGATGAGCGAATTGGTTCAAAATGATCGCCAAACATAAATTTGGCACTAATAAAACACATTCGGATACGTGATCAGAAACACAAGCAAAATTTTATAAAATCTTGAAAAATCGGTAGCATTCGTTAAAAAGTGTAGGAAAATATTTGCAATGCCACTAAGGTATTTTCAGATCTTTGGCTACGATAATGGTAGTGTATCATGAGCATGGGGCAAGTATTTGATGATGGTAGGTGGTTTGCAGAGCTCAGAGGAGCGGCGTGCTTGTAAACTGTCATTTTGGCCAATCAGTGCACAGGAAGCATCCACAATGTGCTGACACAATGGCTTGTGTCATTGGCTGCTGAAATCACATGTCCCTCTCCATATAAAGAGCAGGCATCTTGTTTTAGTGCCATTTTGACACCGTAGCAGTGCAGAGAGGCTTCACCAGATGCTGGCATTGTTAGCAGCTACATTTTAGGTAGTTAGCTAGGTGGTTGTTTCTTAGTCAGATAGTTTACATAGGTAGTGTCCTGTGTTGCTGTGAAATCGACCTTCCAACAATATTTTTTTTTTTTTGGCCATTACTGAGGTCCATTCACTAGCTAACTGTGAAGCAGCATGTCATATCCCACCTTGTCATTTAGTGGTGTGGTGACATTGTTCTGTAATTTGAGATGTTATGCGTGAAAAATTATTTTTTGGGGCAGTTGCTACACTGTCCAAAGTGATTCACCATACCATATCTCACCTTATTATTTAGTGGAGGTGAAATTCCGCAGTCTACATATAGCTCATGTACATGAAAAAAAATTATATATTTTTCCTGTTGATAAACGTGATACAGCGTGCCGTATTCCACGTTTTAATTTTGTAGCTGTAATATGAAGCTGTCTGCAGACCTCACACACATTTAAAAAAATATTTTTTCTGTTGCTAAACGTGATACAGCCTGCCATATTTCCCGTTGTAATTTTTTGGGGTTGAAATTAATCTGTCTGCAGATCTCACGCACATAAAAAAATATTTTTTTCTGTTGGTAAACTTGATACAGCACGCATATCTCACTTTGTAATTTTGTGATGGTGAAATTGTTGTGTGTGCAGCACTGTTACATAAAAAAAATTTGGTTTTACAAGTGTGATACAGCAGGCTAAATCCGATTTTGAAATTGTTTGGAGCATATATTCTAGGTTATACATGTATCACCCACAATAAAAAAAAATTGGTCAGTGACTAACGTTGCAGAGTAGGGGACATCCCACTTTGAAATTGTTTGTAGCATCTACTCTGTTATAGCTGTCTCATCCAAAGCTCCCCCCCCAAATTCTACTGTTTCTAACATCATACATTAGGGGACATCTCACTTTCAAATTGATTGTAGCATCTAGTCTATACTATAGAGGGCTCATCCACAGGCCCCAAAAAATGATTGTATTACTAATGTCATACAATAGGAAAGATCTAATTTTAAAAATGTTTGGAGCATATGTTCTTTGTCATACAGGCCTCATCCACACTAAAACAATTCTTCTGTGACTAACGAGAATCAGCACACCATATTTCACTAAGTCATTTACTGCCACTGAAATTCAGCTGTTTACAGAGCTGGTGCAGAGTCTAAAATCTAATTTTTTTGTTGCTAATACTGTGCTCCTAGCACACTATCTGAGCAACATGACTGGGAAAAAGCAATGTAGTGATGGAAGGGGGATTAGGCTTGGTGTTCAAGGTGTATGTGGTGTAGGTGGTACTGTTTGTGAAAGCACTAGTGAACCAACAACATCACGTCCTATATAAAGACATCTGACAACTTTTGTTACTGGATGAGCTACTCCACTATCTTTCTTTGGCACAGCGGTACACCTTGTTGATGAGGCCGAGACAAAGCATGTGCTTGAGTGGATGGCAAGCCAGGTTCAAGTAGCTTCTCCTCCTCTTACTCCATCTTAACATCATACCCAGTACAGCCCACAGAGGTGGTACCCAAATTACCCTTGCTTCTTCACACGTCACAACTCTCCAACTGTACAAATGACTTTAGGGAACCATTGATGGGTGAGTCTGAAGAGCTGTTCACACTTTCATTATATCACAACCCAAGAGAGGGTCGGTCAGCAGACGACATAACATACACTCAGCAGTATGGAAATGGGGATAGGAAGGCCCTACCGATAGGGAATGAAGGATGAGACACCTCCTGAACTCCAAACTGAGCCTGTCCCTGCACTCCCAAAATGCCCTAAGCGTGTCCTTCCCCCCACCGCAATCATGAACCTCATCCCTCACTGTCACCTTGCACTGCCCTGGCTAGTTCACTAGCAAGCAAGGGAGCTAGCATCACTGCAGATGGTACAACATGGGGGGTGACAAGCAAATGACAGACAAGGTAAAAACAAAACACTTAGCTTCCAGACTCCAATGCCAAGCTCCACACCGCAGAGGACACGGAAACAGTACAACGAACTCCAGAAATAGCAGATACAGCGCTCACACCAGAGAGCTGCAACTGCAAGGCTGGTTTCAATAAAATAACTCTATCACCAACAGTCAGCTGATGTGTCAGGTGACCATTTAAAGGAAGGTGGGAGTGGTCACCACCATCAGGTGACCTAGCAACTCTGCAGTTGCAGCAAGCTGCCAGAAAGGGAAACTGACATTAACCTCTTCTGGCCTAAATCTAAAAATGCTACATTTAAATTATAGTGGAACCACATCTAACACACATCCCAAAATGGATCGTGATAGTACCCCCTTTCAACGAGGGGCCTCTGGACCCTTAACACTGGACTTCACCGGAAACGATGTAAGGTGAGGTAGCCTCGATCCACTAGGATTCACTTCAGCAGTCACCTGATCCTCAGTTTTACAGCAAACACAGCCCAATGGAGATGGCAACAACATAGGCTCTGTGTCATGATCTCAGTGCGGGTTTGACTCGCACACGTGGGGTTAATGTATGGAACCAGTGCTGATGACTGGCATTTCTGGGGTTAAAGGTTGTGATCCCAGTGCAGGCTTACCTGCACACCTGGGGCTATGATTGTGGCCTCTCCCTGGTTCTGGGGGAGGCTTCTTATAGCCTCAGGATGCTCCCATCCCTGTCAGTTATAATTTCGCCCTTGGCATTGTGTGGTGACCCCTGAGTGTGTTAGTGCTGTGTTCTGGTTACTTGATTCTCTGTGTATGACTCGGTCTGTTCCCTGGATATCGCTTTGGATTCTGCCTGGTACTTCCTATGTCTGTTTGGTTTTGATCTCTGCTTGGCCCTGATTATCCGCTCTGCCTCCTCCCTGGTACTGTACTGTGATCCTGTGTATGACCTTTGGCTTTGTCTGACCTCCCGTCTGTTTATCCCTCCTGTACCTCGTTTGACTGTACTGTACATTACTTCAGTTTTGCCTGAATCTGAGTTCTCTGGCTTCTCTGACGCTAAGTCCCGCCCCCTTGCAGCCACATGACCGTTCACATGACCATAGGTCCTGTGCAATCTTGCTCATTTTCAGTGTCCGCAGGTCCCGTGCCTCTTTACTTTCCAGCGCTGACTGGTCCCTGACACTATTAGCTTGAAGCACGCATTGTCACCGCTGCTGCCACTCCACAGGTATCTTTTAGCACGGCTTCTGTACTCAGGACACGCGCACTGGCTCTATGAGCAAGTGTGGTGCGGTGTCTCTGACATTATAACTGACCGTTTCAGTTTTTGTTTTTTTTTCTGAAGGAAAAAAAAAAAGTGTGTGTTATCCTCATGGATCCCATACAAGCCTTGGCTGATCAGGTCAAGCACCTGACCCAAATGTTCCATAAGCTCAATGTAGAACAACGCACGATGGCCCAGACCCAGCAACAGTTGGTGGTTACTGTGCAGGGGGCTGTCGATGCAGGGGCTTCTAGTTCTGGTGGTAGGGATGTGTCATTAGCGTCCCCCGAATCTCCAGTCAAATTGCCAGACCTTTTCTCAGGGGATAAAAAGGAGTTCAGGTCTTTCAGAGAAGGATGCAAGCTTTTTTTTTCTCTAAGGCCCCGCTCCTCCGGGGATGAGTTCCAGAGGGTGGGGGTCATTATTTCCCTACTTCGGGGGGCTCTGCAAGCATGGGCTTTCTCTCTGTCTTCCTCTGCTCCTGAACGTATGTCAGTGAACGCATTCTTTGAGGCCCTCGGGCACATTTATGATGAACCTGACCGAGTGCGATTGGCAGAGGACATGTTGATGAGTGTCTGTCAGGGGAAACACTCAGCAGAGTGGTTTTGTTTGGAGTTCCGCCGCTGGGCGGCAGAGGTCTCCTGGAGCGACGCCGCACTCTGAGGACTCTTTCGCAGAGGCTTGTCCGAGCGGCTGCAGGATGCCTTGGCGTTACATCCCCCACCTAACTCTCTTGAGCACGCCATGACCCAGGCCATCCGGATGGACCGCAGGCTGCGGGCCAGAGGGGTGATGCAGGTGGATACTCCATTATTCCCCAGTGGAAAAGAGACTTCCCCTGAGCCCATGGATGTAGGCGCCCTCTCCCTGAAGGATACGGAGAGGAAACGCCGGAAGGACAAGCAGTTATGCTTTTACTGCGGTAAAACAGGACATTGGAAAAGGGAGTGCCCGAATTGCCCGTCTTCAAACCCGGTTGGCGGGAAACGACTAGGTCTGGGTAGTCAACCGGGAGGCTGCTCAGACCCTCAGGTACCATTTTCCTCGTTTTCTAAAGTAGTACTGCCTGTGGAACTGTTTGTGGATGGTAGTTCTTTTTCCTCTACAGCCTTCGTGGACTGCGGATCATCTATTAATCTTATTGACTCCCAATTGGTCACACACTGCAAGATAGGGTCAGTTAGGCTCAAGGTTCCGATCAAGGTGATTGCCATTGACTCATCTCCCCTCACTAAGGAGGGAATTCGCTTTATGTCTGATGTGTTTTCGCTCAGAGTGGGCGCTACTCATGTGGAAAACATAAGTTGTTTTGTGCTGGACAATCTACCTGCAGGGTTGGTGTTGGGCATGCCCTGGTTACAACGCCATAACTCAGTTATTAACTGGAAAACAGGGGAGATTGTTCAATGGGGGTTTAATGATTTTGAGTTATGTGATAAAGCCACACTGCTGGTGGAACCTGTTAAATCTGTGTCTGTATCATCTGTCGAGCTGGAAGGTATTCCGGAATGCCTGAAGGACTTCGAAGATGTATTCTCCGAAAGTGAGGCCGAGACGTTACCGCCACATAGACCCTTTGACTGCGCTATTGAGCTGGTCCCGGGGGCTAAATTACTCAAAGCCCGTCTGTTTAATTTGTCCGGTCCTGAGCGCTTGGCTATGAAGGAGTACATTACTGAAAGTCTGCGCAAAGGACACATACGTCCTTCAGTCTCACCTGTGGCGGCAGGTTTCTTTTTTGTAAAGAAAAAAGATGGCGGGTTACGTCCCTGTCTCGACTTCCGGGAGCTTAATCAAATTACTGTACGGAATATGTACCCCCTTCCGTTGATTCCTGATTTATGTAACCAACTATCAGGGGCAAAGTGGTTTTCTAAACTGGACCTTCGGGGGGCATATAATTTGATAAGGGTCCGGGAGGGGGATGAATGGAAAACTGCGTTCCTCACGACCGAGGGACTATTTGAAAATTTAGTCATGCCGTTTGGTCTTACCAACGCCCCTGCCATATTTCAGAATTTCATCAACGTGGTATTCTCGGATCTCATTGGTCGTTTTGTCGTTATCTACTTAGATGATATTTTGATATATTCCCCCAAGTATTCTCATTTGGAACATGTACGAACTGTGCTCCAAAGGCTTAGAGAAAATCATTTGTATGCCAAATTGGAGAAATGTGTATTCTGTGTACAAGAGTTGTCCTTTTTGGGGTTAATTGTATTCGATGAGGGTTTTCGCATGGACCCCAAGAAGGTGCAGGCCATTGCGGATTGGGTGCAACCCCGAGATCTTAAGGGTCTTCAGCGCTTCTTGGGGTTCGCCAATTATTACCGCAAATTTATCCGGGGGTTTTCGCAAGTGGTCAAACCTCTCACGGATCTAACATGCAAAGGTGCGGGTGTGAGAAATTGGTCCTCGCTCGCAAAAGAGGCATTTGCAACGCTGAAAAAATGTTTTATGTCTGCTCCTGTGTTAGTGCAGCCAGATCTGTCCAAACCATTCGTCGTGGAAGTGGACGCCTCTGAGGTGGGGGTGGGGGCGGTGTTGTCCCAAGGGCCTGCCACTCTAACCAACCTCAGGCCATGTGCTTTCTTTTCCAAGAAGTTCTCTGCTGCGGAAAGAAATTACGACGTAGGCAATAGAGAGCTTCTTGCAGTCAAATTGGCGTTTGAAGAATGGAGGCACTTTTTGGAGAGGGACAATTACCCGTTACGGTGATCACGGATCACAAAAATTTGTCGTACATTGAGTCTGCTAAAAGACTAACGCCCAGACAGTCCCGTTGGTCACTTTTTTTTTTTCCCGTTTTCAGTTTACGATTACATTTCGTCCAGGGTCTAAGAATGTCAAGGCTGACGCCTTATCACGCAGTTTTCAGCCAGTGTCGCCCCCTGAGCCACCATCCTCCATTCTTCACCCTGAGGTTGTGATAGCAGAGGTCTCATCTGAATTGGAACAGGAGATTCAGGGGGCCCAGTCGCAGGCCTCGGCGGCCAAGCCGGAGGGGAAGTTGTTTGTCCCAGAGCAACTTCGCCTGAAACTCTTGCAGGAGTTCCATGAATCCAAGCTGAGTGCTCACCCTGGTATTTCAGCCACACGTCTGGCGGTGGCTAGGATCTTTTGGTGGCCTACCCTTGGTTCGGACATAAAAAAATTCATTGCTGGTTGTGGGGTCTGCGCTCGTTCTAAAAGCTCTCATAGCCGGCCGGCAGGGGAGCTGATACCCTTGGCAGTGCCCGAAAGGCCATGGACTCACTTCTCCATGGATTTTGTTACCAATCTCCCTCCATCTATGGGTAATACAGTGGTATGGGTAGTGGTGGACAGGTTTTCTAAGCAGGCTCATTTCGTACCCCTGTCCGCACTACCGTCAGCTGAGACGTTGTCCAGGTTGTTTGTGCAGCATGTGATCCGGTTGCATGGGGTACCCCTGAATGTGGTGTCTGATCGTGGTGTGCAGTTTGTGGCTAAGTTTTGGCGTGCTTTCTGTAAAAAATTAGGTATGTCTCTGTCCTTTTCGTCTGCATACCATCCTGAGAGCAATGGGCAGACGGAGCGCACTAACCAGTCCCTGGAACAGATCCTCAGGTGTCTAACCTCTGCTAGACAGAATGACTGGTGCGATGCACTGCCGTTGGCTGAATTTGCCTTCAATAGTCGGGTGAGTCAATCCACGGGAATGACTGCTTTTTTGATCAATTATGGGTTCAGTCCTCATTTTGGTGAGTTTTCTCGTCTGGATTCGGGGTGTCCCGGGGCTGAGGACTCTGTTCAGCTGTTAAAAGATACATGGGCAGAAGTCCAGCGGCGTATATCTAGGTCTCAAGGCAGGTATAAGTTTTTCGCGGACAGGAAATGAACACCTGGTCCCATGTTTCGGGTGGGAGAGAAAGTTTGGCTCTCCACGCGAAACATTATGTTAAAGGTTCCGTCAGCCAAGTTGGGACCCAAATTCATTGGCCCGTACAAGATTGTGGAAAAAATCAATCCAGTGGCGTATAGGCTGTGCCTTCCACCCTCTTTCAAGATCCCTAACGTCTTCCACAAATCTCTACTGAAACCTTTTGAAGCAGTCCGGGGAGACTCCGAGTCTCCTGCTCCTCCTGTTTTGGTCGAGGGGCAGGTGGAGTACGAGGTTGGTCATATCGTAGATTCCAGGTTGGTACGGCGATCGGTACAGTACCTGGTTCATTGGAAGGGGTATGGACTGGAGGACAGGTCCTAGGTACCGGTCCGGTTGATGCATGCTGATCGCCTGGTGCGAGCTTTCCATGCTAAGTACCCGGGCAAGCCTGGGGGTCCAGAGGCCCCCCGTTGAGAGGGGGGTACTGTCATGATCTCAGTGTGGGTTTGACTCACACACGTGGGGTTAATGTATGGAACCAGTGGTGATGACTGGCATTTCTGGGGTTAAAGGTTGTGATCCCGGTGCAGACTTACCTGCACACCTGGGGCTATGATTGTGGCCTCTCCCTGGTTCTGGGGGAGGCTTCTTATAGCCTCAGGACGCTCCCATCCCTGTCAGTTATACTTTCGCCCTTGGCATTGTGTGGTGACCCCTGAGTGTGTTAGTGCTGTGTTCTGGTTACTTGATTCTCTGTGTATGACTCGGTCTGTTCCCTGGATATCGCTTTGGATTCTGCCTGGTACTTCCTATGTCTGTTTGGTTTTGATCTCTGCTTGGCCCTGATTATCTGCTCTGCCTCCTCCCTGGTACTGTACTGTGATCCTGTGTATGACCTTTGGCTTTGTCTGACCTCCCGTCTGTTTATCCCTCCTGTACCTCCTTTGACTGTACTGCACATTACTTCAGTTTTGCCTGAATCTGAGTTCTCTGGCTTCTCTGATGCTAAGCCCCGCCCCCTTGCAGCCGCATGACCGTTCACATGACCATAGGTCCTGTGCAATCTTGCTCATTTTCAGTGTCCGCAGGTCCCGTGCCTCTTTACTTTCCAGCGCTGACTGGTCCCTGACACTATTAGCTTGAAGCACGCATTGTCACCGCTGCTGCCACTCCACAGGTATCTTTTAGCACGGCTTCTGTACTCAGGACACGCGCACTGGCTCTATGATCAAGTGTGGTGCGGTGTCTCTGACACTCTGGAGGTGCAACAAATCTTCAGAGCGCTGACCTGTGGAATTTGTTGTGCATGTGAATTACTGGGGGTAACTCCAGCTGGACAGTCCCTGTGCTGAGAATGGCCAACACCCACTAAGGCCCAATCACTCTAGAACTTCAGGGCCCAGATGTGTACTTCCACCTGATGTTTTTGATGGACACCCACACATACTCATTCATACACAGGTTCGGACCTGAACGTTTATTTCCACGCATACATTTGCCAACAGACGGTAATTTCCCAGAGAAGCAGACAACAGAGGCATCCCCCTCCTGTGTCACCAAACTCATACCCTCACATGATTCAGGGGAAGCCACCACCTTCCCCTGATGCCTCCTCCTGAGAGGATCATGAGAAACAGGGTTACTTGTGTTGAGGGTTGAATCCTGCCCCTATTCCCTGGTAGCAGCTTCCACCGGAGAAGAAGGGGTAGTTTTGAAAAGGATGGCAGAGACAGTAGCTCCCAGGCAGCAGTCTTTACAAGACTGGTCCAAACTAACTACTTCCCTGGACTGCCAATCAATGACCAGATTGTGTCGCTTGAGCCAGGGAAGGCCTAAGATGATGGAAGTTTGCATACCTTCCAAGAAGTAGAACATCAGGGACTCTTTGTGAAGAGTCCCTATATGCAGGGTAATATTATCTACGACTTGAGTCACACTCCCCTGGCTCAGGGAAACAGAGTCAATTGCCTGAATGGAAATGGGTCTTGCCTGCGTCTTTACGATCAGACCATGGGTCTGAAGAAAGCGAGAATTCACCAAATTGACTCCAGCCCCACTATCCACAAGAACTGATATAGCCTTAGTTTCCCCACCAACCACCACTTCAGCTGGAATGGTACACTGAGATGATAAAATGAAGGAAATGTACACACCCTGGTCATCTCCCTCCACACGAACAGGGGAACGTGGCTTTTGAGATGATGTACATACTTTGGCGCAAGCTGGGCATACATTGATGTAAGTCAGACCACAGAAAAAAGCATGCCCCCCATCCCACGGCAAACCGTAGGCAACCTAGTCTGAGAAGAGACTCCTCCCACCTGCATGCATTCGTCCGTCTGCACCAGTGTGTCCTCTGTTGTGAGTTCGTTTTCTGGTCTACCAGTTGTGAGTTCTCCTTCCAGGCTCCCTCTGGTGGTAACAGGAGGTAGTGAAGCTGATTTAATCAGTAGAGATCTGCCACCTGATAATGAGGATGACGATTCGACTTCAGGAATTTCAGACTGGATTTAAGTCAGCCGACACCCTATTCTGGTGCTGGTGATTTCTTCTGGCTTTTCAGCTCTTGGTTCTCAGCTCTGTTCCAGTCATTTCAAGCTAAGTTTTTCTGCTAATGTTCACACTTGATTTTGTTGGTCTATTCGGTTTTTTGTGTGGTCAGCCAGCCCGGGCTGGGGCTGTGCTGAATTTCCACTCTTATTTATCTGTATTTGCCAATTTGCTTTTTGTCCCCTATTAGATGGGCCTCTTTTTGCTCTGTCTCAGAATATTTCAGAGTGCTGATATAGTGAGAGAAGTCTAGTGACTTCAGGGTTAATTTTGTTATCAGAAGTGTTGGACATTATTTTTGTAGGGTTTTTGGCAGATTGCAGACAGTGTCTTTTCTTTCCTGTCCTTTCTAGTTAGTTTGGGCCCCATCGTTTGCTCAGCCTATTTTCCTGCCTGTGTTTGTGTTTTCATCTTGTTTCACCGTCAATACATGTGTGGGAGCTGTCTTTCCTTTGGGGTCTGCTCTGGGGCAGTTAGTTTTCCCCTTTTTTGCTTTAGGGTTATTTAGTCCTCCGGCGGTGACGAGGCGTCTAGGATCATCGTAGGAACGCTCCACGGCTGCTGCTAGTTGTGTGGTTAGGATCAGGGATCTGCAATCTGCATAGTTACCAACCTCTCTGGTTTTTCTGGGACTTAGCTTGTTTTGTTTTTTCCTCCTCGGTGACCCATTCATAACAGTCTTCCTTCCTAGAAAGAACAACAGGGGCCATGGCAGCTTCCAAAGACGCAGGAGTAGCATACTTCACCAGAGTATCCCGAAGCCTAGCTGACAGACCCTGACAAAAATGGCTTCTAAGAGCTGGGTCATTCCAATGCATGTCAGTGGCCCATATTCTAAACTCTGAGCAGAATTCCTCACCCGGCTGGCCCCCCTGCTTGATTTTACAGAGTCTAGGCTCAACCAGGGAGATCCCATCAGGATCACCATACACCAGCACCAATGCCGCAAAAAACTCATCCACTGACCGCAAATATGATGAATTGGTCAGCAGGGAGAAGGCCCAGGATTGGTGATCACCCTTGAGAAGGGAGACTATAATTCCCACACGCTGTAACTCCCTGAAGAACGAGGGTGGAGCCTGAAATATACCTTTCATGCCTCCTTAAAAACCAAAAATGTATCTCTCTTTCCAGAGAACCTGTCAGGGAGAGATGTCTTGGGTTCCAGTTAATGCCAAGACATGAGCCGAGACCATGAACCCAGACACCTGCTAAAGCTGCTGTACCCCCTGAGACCACACTTCCATTAACTCATCAGTAAGGGTCTGGATCAGGCGAGCCAAAGCCTCTGCTTGCGCCATAGGTTCACTGGAGGAATAGTACGGGTTGGTGATAAAGTCACTAAACCGACTCAATTAAGTAGAATGGATGACAAAATGAACACCAACAATGGGGATGGAAAAAGTGGAAGGAAGGCCCTTACAATAAGGGAACGAGGGATAAGGCACCTCCTAACTCAGTCTGTGCGTATCCCTAAGCTCCCCCAATGCCATATGAGGGTCCTTCTCCCCGCTGCCCTCACAAACCAAAATCTGATGGCCGTCCCAGTCACCCAGTACTAGTTGCCCAGTCTCCATTACTTTTCTAAGTTAGTTCCTTCACTAAATCTATGTCTGCCACGGTGTATTTCACCACAGACTCTTGGACAAGTAAGCATGGCCAAGGGCGTTACATCTCGCTGACTGGACACTGGGTGACTCTGGTGGCTGTGGGGACGGGCGCTGCTCCACAATTCTTGGAATCCCCAACGCTTGCACACCAAAGGACGCATCCTGACGCGCATTTCAATGTTGTTAGCTGTGCTAACACCTCCCCTTGAGAAAGCAGAAATCTATGGGGATTGGAGTCTACCTGAGAGTGATGGTTGTCGGCTTGGTTATATTTAATTGATCCTGTTGGGGGTTTCTTTACCCTTAAATGTACGTTACATGGGATTTTAACCTATAATTGCATATTGTACTGAGTGCGACCTTTCGAAGTGTCTCGTATAGCACACCTTTTTATTCCTGTTTGTTATAAATATTTGGATTGTGTTTTTGGATTGTGTTAATAAAGATTTTTTGTACTTTTTTTTATAAAAAAAAACTCCTATGGTTCTCTTGTTTGTGTATATCAAACATTACAGTGTAACACATAAAATCTTTGTATTTAAGTCAAGATTGGCACTATTTCTGATAAGAAGTTCCAGCGTATATATTATAAAGCAATAGTATATGTGCTATAGTGGCCAATAAAGGGTGTGCTCAGTTCAATGAACAATCATTTTCAAAGTATTCTGAAAGGAAAGTATTGCATTTACCAATGGTGTTATTCTATTTTAAACTTCAGTGTATTACAATTCAGGTATGGTTACAAGCAAAGGGAGTTGCAGGAAACTTCAAAGACAGGTGATGGCTAGAGTTGAGCGAAACAGGTTGGTCAGATTCAAAAATTGCCGACTTTCTACAAAGTCGGGTTTCGCTGATCGAAACCTGACCTTAGCGTGAGGTCGGCCATGAGGTCGCCGATCAGCACGCCAAAGTCGCGTTTCAAATGATGCTTTCAGTGCCTTTTCTCACCCAATGATGGAGGATGCACACTGTGGGCAACGCGATGACATGCGCAGCGGCCAGCACCATCTTAGAGAAGGGCATTGAAGTGATTGGCTGGCTTTGTGTAGCGTCACAGTGGGTATAAAAGGCTGTGAACGCCGACCGCCATCTTACTTCTGCCGATCTTACAATAGGGAGAGGTGCTGCTGCTGATTCTGAACAGGGAGAGCGTTAGGCAGGGAAGAAGAAAAAAAAACTGCTTCTGCTGATAGCGCTTTTCACTGTATAGTTAGTGTGCAGTGAAAGGGGAGGATTTTTGTTGTGTGCAGCAGCGCTGGTGGTGATTAGGCTGCCTTTTAAGGCTACCTGCTAGCTGCATTGCTGTGTGCACACTGCTGTTCAAACTGCTTTTTTCAAATTTTATTATTTTGTCCTGGTGAGTTACTTAGCGTTCATTTTTTCACACACCGTCTAGCGGTGTACGCTCCTCACACACTACCGTGTACCGCCTTCTAGCATGGACAAATAGTAGCTACCTGTGTGTGACTGGAAAAAAAAAATGAGGAGTTTTTCCGTTTTTCCAGACCTACACCTTAGAGTCGTGTCCGTTTTTCAAACAGTTTCGTATATCTGTTGTTTGACTACGGTCTAAACTAGACAGAGACAGCGTGTGTCAGTCCGTATACAAATACATGGAGCTTGACAATTTTACATACACACACCATACAGCAGTGTACGCTCCTCACACACTACCGTGTACTGCCTTCTAGCACGGACAAATAGAAGCTACCTGTGTGTGACTCTGGAAAAAAAAGCCGAGGAATTTTTCTGTTTTTCCAGACCTACACCTTAGAGTCGTGTCCGTTTTTCAAACAATTTCGTATATCTGCTGTTTGAATATGGTCTAAACTAGACAGAGACAGCGTGTGTCAGTCCATATACAAATACACAGAGCTTGACAATTTTACATACACACACCATACAGCAGTGTACGCTCCTCACACACTACCATGTACCGCCTTCTAGCACGGACAAATAGAAGCTACCTGTGTGTGACTCTGGAAAAAAAAGCCGAGGAGTTTTTCCATTTTTCCAGACCTACACCTTAGAGTCATGTCCGTTTTTCAAACAGTTTTGTATATCTGCTGTTTGAATACGGTCTAAACTAGACAGAGACAGCGTGTGTCAGTCCGTATACAAATACACGGAGCGTGACAATTTTCCTTACACACATTTCCTTGTCCGATTCTCCAACTGTATTGTATATCTGCCGTTCGCATTACAGTCACTTTTATACCTAGTCAGCGTGTGTGTGTGACACTCCGTAAATACATATACGGAGATTGTTAGTTGCACAAAAATCGTATACAGCTGTACACTTCTGATACAGTTCCGTATATCTGCTTGTTGGATTACGGTCCAATACATACTGTGAGAGCGTCTGTGACTAACATAATATATATGTTGATTTAATTTGTTTAATACACCTTACACAGCTGGATGCTCCTCATACAGTACCATCTCTTGGCGTTCCAAGGTCAGGGACAGTGTTTGTGCATGACTGTAGGGATGTGGATTTGCCAGAAACTGCTCCTCCACCCACCACGGGCAGTGCATCATTGACACCTGGAACATTGGCCGACATGTGCGATTATGCCTTGCGGATCCTAAAAAGGGACCCCCGCATTGCCAAAATGATGAGGGATGATGACTACTGGCTGGCCTGCATCCTTGATCCACGCTACAAAGGCAAATTACACAACATCATGCCACAGGAGAACCTAGAGATAATATTGGCAAGCAAACAAGCAACTCTGGTAAACTGTTTGTTTGAGGCTTTCCCAGCACACAACAGCGATGCTGGTTCTCCCACGAGCCGTAGTGGGCCCAATGGAAGAGGTGTTCGTGGTGCACACAGCATAAGTGGCGTTGGAGACAGGGATTTAATGACCATGTTGTGGAATGATTTCTCAAGTACCGCTCACATGACTGATAATACTGCATCGATTAAAAGTGACAGGAGGCAGCAGTTGTCATCTATGGTTACAAACTACTTTTCCTCCCATATCGATGTTCTCCCTCACAGGTCATTCCCCTTTGATTATTGGCCCTCTAAACTGGACGCCTGGCCTGAATTGGCACAATATGCCTTACAGGAGCTCGCTTGCCCTGCTGCTAGTGTGTTATCTGAAAGAGTCTTCAGTGCTGCTGGATCAATCTTGACAGAAAAAAGGACCCGTCTGTCGACCCAAAATGTTGATGATCTAACCTTCATTAAAATGAACCATGCATGGATTTCAAAGGAGTTTGTCCCACGTTCCCCTGATGACACATAGGTTAGCAGAAAAATGCCTCGGTTTTTTCCTCCTCTTCCTCTGACTTAACCAATTACGCCTTTTGCAGCAGCTGAATGTCCAGCCAAAACATCTACTTATGTCAATTTTTAAACCTCCCTAACAGGGCTGCCCACCCCTCCCCCAACGGCTGAGGTCAAGACCTGGCGCAACCGGGCAAGTGCTGTTGCTCTGAACAGGTGGATGGGCCCACTAATGGCCGACGGCAATGGCACAGGGCCCCTCATCGTACAATACAGTGTCTCAGACAGTGGGAGGGCCCACTCGCTGTCAGACACACCAGCATACTATGAGGGGCCCTGTGCCAGTACCGTCGACAATGATTGTGCCTCCCCTGCTTGGTCATGGCCACAGCACTTGCAAGTTGCAATACTTACCTCTCCCTGCTCCACCACTGTGTAGTCTGTGCAGTTAAATCCTTCACAGGGACTGCCACTAGAAATTTGGTGTATTGATCAATGATGGTTAAGATGTAGCTATGGCCTGTCCTGCTGGCCTCTACCTTCAGATGATCAATGGCTACAGTATCTGCTTGTATTTTGGGTCCATTTTCAAAAACATGAGGAAGTATGGTGGAAGAGGACGCGGATGCGGGCATGGAGGGCCACCTGGTACTGATGGTGGTGGTGGTGGTGCATCTGCTGATAGTGCCAAAAACACCATAGCAGCTAAGGCAGGAGGTGTTGAGCCAGCATCATGGTGTAGCTCTGGAAGGCCGGTAAGGCTCCATTTTCTGGGAGTAGGTAGACTGCTTTTAAAGCCAGAGTATCAGGAACTGTTTGTGGCTTACATTGCTGAAACAGCCTCCAGCTCTATCGCCTCCTCTTTTGAAGTTGTAAAAAATGCAAGCACTGAGTCGTAACTGCAGGCTTCTGGTCAGGAGCAACCCCTTTCCTTGTGTCCTTCACCCACACCAAAAGTGAAGGATGTGGAAGCACACACACCTCAGATTACTCCATGGAGCTCTTTTCACATACCATGCCTGGGTTAATGAAAAATAGGGCCCATCATGTACTGGAGCAATGTAAATGGGGCAGATAAGACACTGGAGCAGCATCTAAGGTGCACATTATACACTAGAGCATTACAAATGGGGCCCATTATATATGGAGCATTATTGGAGCCCATCATACACTGGAGCATCATCCATGAGGCCCATCATGTACTGGAGCATTGTAAATGGGGCAGATAAGACACTGGAGCAGCATCTAAGGGGCACATTATACACTGAAGCGTTACAAATGGGGCCCATTATATATGGAGCATTATTGGAGCCCATCATACACTGGAGTATCATCCATGAGGCCCATCATGTACTGGAGCATTGTAAATGGGGCAGATCAGACACTGGAGCAGCATCTAAGGGGCCCATTATACACTGGAGCATTATAAATGGGGCCTATTATATATGGTGCATTATTGGAGCCCATCATACACTGGAGCATCATCCATGAATCCATGAGGCCCATCATGTACTGGAGCAATGTAAATGGGGCAGATCAGACACTGGAGCAGCATCTAAAGGGCACATTATACACTGGAGCATTACAAATGGGGCCCATTATATATGGAGCATTATGTGGAGCTCATCAGATACTGTATAGAACATTATATGTGACTAATTATTTGGTATGGAGAAATATATGGGGCTCATTATTCTGTATGGCGCACAATGTGGTGGCCATAACATTGTTTGGAGTAATATACTGTCCTGTTTTTGAGCTATTGTACACTTTAAAATAGATCAGTCATGTCATGTAAGCAGTGAAGTATTTGTCATTGTACTATACCTTTTTTTCTGTGGCGTATCGGAGCATAATGAGTTGTGGTATGTGTTAAAGGGGCGCACTGACACTCTTTGGCCCAGGGCACACGAAAACCTGGAGCCAGCCCAACCGTCCCACAACTTTAGCCAAATAACCCCCAGTTTTCAATGCGTAACTATTATTAGGAAGTAAATTAAGGTTGACAAGCTTCAGTTATAAGAATTGATGTTTTTGGCATTGAAATGGGCACTGTAAGTGTGTTTACTGTCTTCCACTCCCTGCCGACTTTGCTTCCCCATTGACTTGCATTGGTTTTCGTGTCTCAGTCGGCCTCCGACTTTTCCCTATAGTTGGCCGATTTCGTTCGACCCGACTTTCACGAAAGTCGGGTTTCATGAAACCCGACTCGACCCGAAAAAAGGCAAAGTCGCTCATCTCTAGTGATGGCGGTTTCACATCAGCGACACTTTTTCTGACCTCTAAGGCTGTGTGCCCACGTTGCATTTTTTTAAGCATTTTTGAAGCATTTGTGCTGGATCAGACACTACAGAAACGCGTAAAAGAAGCTTCCCATTTAATTTAATGCATTTTTGGCTTTTTGTGCCAATGCATGCGTTTTTTCCACTCAGAAAACGCTTAGCGGCTATAAACACAGCATGCTCATTAATTTCCACATAGGCCTGCGTTTTTAGCCATTTCCAGTGTTCCCAGAAACCGCACAAACATCAAAAACGCGCGGATTCGGGGAAGAAGTCTGGTTTTCTGAGCTTTTAAAAACGCTAACGTGGGCACATAGCCTAAAGAAAGCATCAGTGTAATGCGAAAAAGCCATCGGGTATCTTCAACACATCCTACAAGTCCCATTGCATGAAAAAAGACCTAAATTTTAGCAAAGAAGAAGAATACCATTGGTGAGTGCCATACTTTTCTTTCTACTTAGGGTAACACTTATTTCATCAATTTAAGTAAAAGAAGTGAGTGTCCTACTTGCAAGAGCCTACAATCTATAAGAAAGATGGAATGACATAAAAGGTAAATTTGCTTGTATTGTATAGTTCAGCCCAGCCATCTCTTATAATTAATATGGGTATTTATCTAAATCTGTATAAACTGGTCATCAGCCAGTATCTGTTTATTTTGAGATACAAAATGCTATTGACTGCATTGAATGTAATGGAACAGATTATAGAAATGTCCGAATACTGAGGAAAGTTTAGAAAGTGAGAACTGAAAATAATTAAATCACTGAGTTGATATTTACATGATAGCCCTGAATAAGGAGATGTGTTTTGGGTAGCGCTTAAAACTATTGATATTTGGAATTTACCAGATTGCTGGGTATGTGCATTCAAGAGAGCTATCTCAGCATGAAAAGTGTCTTGGAAATGGTAGTGAGAGGCCCCAATTATGGCATATGTTAGTATTGGAACTCAAATAATGATCCACTATGATGTGGAGTCAGACCTTCATGTTGCAGCAATGTATGACACGTGTAAATTTTGCTAACATCATAAAATGTAATAAATAGCTACAATCATAAACTGGATGATGTTCTTCTTATTTTTCTTTCATCTATTGCGATGTTGGATCTATGTGGGTTGCAGAATACATAACCAAACATCTTCTAGAAGTTCTAAATATATTATTATTTTAGTTCTATATTTAAACAGGACATCTGTGATGGATGATGTAAGTGATGTAGTGTTTTTTTGTACCTAGTTAATAGAATAAATGAAGGCAAAAGGAATACAGGCAAATAATAGCAACAGCTCAACAAGACACTAAGTGGCATCCTGTCCCAACATATCACCAATCACTCACATTACACATGCAGTTCTGTACATATTTGTTGCAGCATATCTATTAGCATAACACATTACATTTTGTGACACATAATAACACGTATAAGCATTAATATATTGGCACAATATTATGGTAACTTAGGTAACCACTGGGTATTGTCATTGCAACAAGGTCAACAGCAACCCATAACAACCAGCAAAGGATATCAAAGTCCTGGCCAGTGTTGAACAGTCCTACTGTACATGTGACTGTAAGGAGGTGGGCTGATGTGGTTGCATTCCTTTCCCTGAATTACACCAATCGCATTTATGTGATGTAAAGTATAATCTGTAATGTCATGTGTTATGCTTAATGGTATGTAATGTGAATTCTGTTGTGTATTGAGATTTGCCTTAGATGTGTATAGTTTGTAGGAACAGTTCGAGGTAATAGTTGGGACTAGCCACAGTTCGAGGGTATAGTGTAAAGGGCTGTTTTCGAGAGGAGACCAGAGAGAAGGTATAGCGAGATCCTGAGGACAAGAGACAGAGAGACTGAGTGGCCTTCCTGAGATAGGTCCTAGGAGAGCACGCCTAGCCACAACACTCTGAGTTTACAAAACTGTAAGGTAATGGGCCTAAACAGGACTGAGAATGTGGGACTCTAGTGAAGGGTCTCGAGTGGACATTTCAGGGCACCAGTAGTGGAAAAAGGACACAAACACAAAACAAGCAAAGGACACTTTTTGATCAGGACTGTAATGTTAAAGCTGGATTGTGTCAAAGTAGCAAAAACAGCAGACAGTGAGATCTTAATAGTATACTATTAAGGAAGGAGACTGTGTGAAACATGCTTCAAGTTTCAAAGGAGACATGCATAAGACTTTGAATCCGCTATGCTTCGTATGCAACCCTTTCCAAGTTACCATTCAGTAAAGAGTTTATTTGTGAACAGTGGTCTCTCTCATTGAACTGTGAAACATCTGGTCCTGGCAAACCTGCAACAATGGTTACTTGCGGCCTGCACAAGCCTAATGTCCCCACAGCACAAGTCCATACACTCAGTCAGGACATCCACTTTCATGTATAGTGCTGGGGTGCCACAGCCGAGTGTCTCGCCCACGGCTACCATGTTACATAGCAGCGTGCATTCAGGTATCAACAGTCAATAATATTTGCAAGTGTTAAGGCCCCATTTTCAACCCTCTTTTATGTCACTCCTGACATGTTGTTTTTTTTGCAAATACTTTAGTTTTATTTTCTCTGCATAGGCACTGCTATGTTTTTCATACTGAAGTTTTATGAAATAACTGGCTCTGTGATCGTACTCTACACTTCAATAATACACTGAAGAATGCCCTAGATGAAGCAACACCTTCTACACGCAGAAAGACCCAACACAGACAACGGCAGCCCTGGCACACAATGCAAACACGCTTTCTTCAGCGCTGCTCAAGGTGTGCAGAGCGGCAGTGGAGAAAATCTCTCTTAGCAGAAGACTTCATCCACTATAAGTTCATGCTCAAAACCTATAACTCTGCCCTTCATCTGGCCAAACAATCTTACTTCACCACCCTCATCACCTCACTATCCAACAACCCAAGACGACTTTTTGAAACCTTAAACTCCCTCCTGAACCCTAAACTACAGGCCCCCATCACCAACCTCAGCAGTGAGGATCTCGCCACTTATTTCCTAGAAAAAATCAACCACATCCATCAGGATATCTCAGCCCAATCTCCTCAGTGCCTGGATCCCCTTCCCTGCCACACCTCAAGCTCACTAGACATCTTTGAGCCTGTTTCAGAAGAAGTTTCCAAGCTCCTCGCCTCTGCTCGGCCTACAACCTGCAACAGTGACCCCATTCCTTCACATCTCCTGCAGTCTCTCTCACCAGTGGTCACCACTCGCCTGACTAAAATATTTAACCTCTCTCTTTCTTCAGGTATATTTCCCTCCTCATTTAAACATGCCATCATAACCCCTTTACTTAAAAAGCCATCCCTGGACCAGAACTGCACTGCTAACTTCAGACCTGTCTCTAACCTTTCCTTCATCTCTAAACTCCTGGAACGCTTGGTCCACTCCACTGCCTGTCGCACGCAGTCTAATCCGCTATCTCTCGGATAACTCTCTTCTCGACCCCTTACAATCTGGTTTCCGCTATTCACACTCCACTGAAACTGCCCTCACTAAAGTCTCTAATGATCTAATAACAGCTAAATCGAAAGGTCATTGCTCCCTGCTGATTCTCCAGGATCTCTCTGCTGTATTTGACACTGTGGATCACCAGCTCCTCCTCACTATGCTCCGCTCTATAGGCCTCAATGACACAGCCCTCTCCTGGCTCTCCTCCTACCTCTCTGACCCCTCCTTCACTGTATCTTTTGCCAGCTCATCTTCCTCTCCTCGTCCCCTTACTATCGGGGTCCCGCAGGGCTCAGTCTTAGGCCCCCTCCTCTTCTCTCTATACACTGCCCCTATTGGACAATCAGCAGATTTGGGTTCCAGTATCATCTCGATGCTGATGACACCCAATTATACACTTCTTCCCCTGATATCACCCCTACCCTAATTCAAAATACCAAGGATTGTCTGTCTGCTGTCTCTAACATCATGTCCTCCCTCTATCTGAAACTAAATCTCTCCAAAACTGAACTTCTTGTGCTTCTCCCCTTTACTAACCTCACTCTACCTAACATCGAAATAACCTTGGAGGGTTCAACCATAACTCCCAAGCAGCATGCCCGCTGTCTTGGGGTCATATTCGACACCAAACTTTCCTTTACTCCCTATATCCGATCACTCACTCGCTCTTGCCACCTGCATCTTAAAAACATCTCCAGAATCCAACCTTTTCTCGCCTTTGAAACTGCTAAGACTCTTACTGTCGCTCTTATTCATTCTTGTCTGGACTACTGCAACTCTCTTCTAATCGGTCTCCCTCTTACCAAACTTTCTCCTCTCCAATCCATCTTGAATGCGGCAGCCAGGGTCATATTTCTGTCCAGCTGCTTCACCGATGCCTCCATCTTGTGCCAGTCATTACACTGGCTACCTATTCGCTACAGAGTCCAGTATAAACTCATCTCTCTCACCCACAAAGCTCTCAACAGTTCTGCACCACCTTATATCTCCTCTCTCATCTCTGTCTATCGCCCTACAGGTGCCCTCCGTTCTACAAATGACCTAAGACTAACATCCCCCGTAATCCGAACCTTGCATCTCCATCTCCAAGACTTCTCTCGTGCTGCGCCAGCTCTCTGGAATGCACTTCCCCAGACGATCAGACTGATACCTAGCCCCGACCTATTCAAGCGTGCTTTGAAAACCCATCTCTTCAAACAAGCCTACCACATCAACTACTCAGTAAACTAACTTTGCCCTGTTCCCTCCTTCCAAATATTATTCTGAATCTGCACCCTACTATTCATCTGTCTCCACACCCTCCATGCACACAATAACTGCACTTGATACTTGACTATTGCACTTAAACACACGGGCTGATGACCGGATCATGCAGCTTTATATGAAAATCCCTATTTATTATAATTGCCAGACCTGAAATAACAAGCACTTTTCACCTACTGTGTCCCCCCATTTCCTTGTAGATTGTAAGCTTGCGAGCAGGGTCCTCACTCCTAATGTCACTGTTTAAATTGTCTTAACTTGTATTGAATTTATTGTCTGTACATGTCCCCGCTTAATTGTAAAGTGCTGCGGAATATGTTGGCGCTATACAAATAAAAATGATTATTATTATTATTATTAGTAATAATAAATGGTTGCACATCCAATTGGAAGAGTGTTTCAAGTGGGGTACCAAAAGGCTTTGTCTTGGCCCCAGTGTTGTTCAACATTTTTATAAATGATCTAGATAAGGGAATTGAAGGTAAACTAATCAAATTTGAACTAAGCAACAGCATGTGTGAAAAAGACTTGGGTATGCTAATAGATCACAGACTGCACATGAGTCAATAGTGTGATGCAGCAGCAAAAAAGGCAAACAGTTCTAGTATGTATTAAGAGAAGCATCGAGTCTAGATCACATGAAGTAATTATCCCTATCTACTCCTCCTTGGTCAGGCCTCATCTTTTATACTGTGTCCAGTTCTGAGCACCACATTTTAAAGAAGACAATGATAAACTGGAGCACGTTCAGAGAAGAGCTACCAGGATGGTGACTGCAAAGTATGTCCTACATTGAATGATTAAAGGATCTGGTAATGTTTAGATTGCAAAAAAGAAGGCTAAGAGGAGAGTTAATAGCTGACTACAAATATCTGAAGGGATGTCACAGTGTAATGGGATCATTCTTTTCTCATTTGCAAATGGAAACATGAGAAGCAATTGAATGAAACTGAAAGGGAGAAGATACAGATAAGATATTAGAAAAAACTTTTTGACTGTGAGGGTGATCAATGAATGGAACAAGCTGCCTCAAGAGGTGGTGTGTTCTCCAACAGTATCGGATTTAGCATGTTCATAGAGATACATTGCGTATAACAATGTATTTTTATGGTCCCTGTATACTGAGGTGAAGAAAAATATATTTTTTTGTTCCTATAAAAGTAGTAAAATTAATAAGCAATTATTGTGAGTCTCCCCTGGTCTCAAAAATCACAACCCAGCAACCTTAACATTCCAGGAAGGCTCTTATACTATTGAACCACAAACTCTGAAGATGCAAAAGGGAGAATTTTGTATACTTGATCTGTATTGTAGGCTCTGATTCCACAAGCAGATTTTATTGATAGAAATACACTGCTATGTACAATGTTTGTGACTGAAAAATGCGTTTTTTAAAAAATAATGAACATCACAAATCAGCAAATATCAAGGACATATTTGGTGTCCCTGCAAGGCTGGCGTCACACTAGAGAGAAATACGGATGAGTGAGAGGCGTTAAATAAACGCATTGCACACGGACAAATGATTCTCTATGGGGCAGCTCCCATCAGCCGTATTTTTCTCGCGTATTTTTTACAGGCTGAGCCAATCGCAGCATGCTGCGATTGTCAGCGTACTATGACCGTAGTATGCCAATGCAAGTCTATGGGTGCGCAAAAAAAATGCATTACACACTGACCAGATGTGTGACTTGCGAGAAATACGCACCCGGTGTCCTTTAGAAAAGCCGGCAATTTAGTGCGAGATACAGTAAAATCACACTGACAGGTTTAATAAAGAAATGAAAGAATAGATATAGACACATAGAATGTATATATATATATATAGTGTGTATATATATATATATATATATATATATTCTATGTGTCTATATCTATTCTTTCGTTTGTGTTTGAAAACCTGTCATAGGGCTCCATTATACCGTATTTTTCGCTTTGTAAGATGCACTTTTTTACCCCAAATTTTGGGGGGAAAATGGGGGTGCCTCTTACAAAGCGGACATGCCTTACCATAGCCGTGATCAGGGGGCGTCCGGGTGTCCGGCGGTTGCTGGCCGGTGCTGCGGTCAGCGCTGAGTTCTCATCTCTCGAGAGCTGGGTCCCGAGATCCCATCTGTGCAAGCGCCGGCAGACATTTTTTACCGGCACCACCGCACGCACACACAGGGAACCAAGGAAATGTCGGGGCTCTGGCCTGTCGCACAATGTTGGCAGAGCCCTGGGCAGCGCCAGGCACACAACGCAGCAACGCTGGGCACCGGAGACACCCGCAGCATCGGCCAGCAACCACCGGCACCCTGAGAAATCCGGCAGCAGCACAAAACCCTGCAGCAGCATAAGACCCCCGCAGCAACGGCACACATCGGATCACCCCCTCATCCCTGAATGCGGCCTGCTGCATCACTCCACGCCTTCCTCCTCCAGCAGCGAGCCTGGGACCCCGCTACACCGCAGCCACCAACCCCGGTAAGCAATAAGATGGAAGGATTATAAGAGGCACCACCATTTTACTAAAAAATATTTTGTTCTTATTTTTCTCCTCAAAATTTGTGGTGCGTCTTATAATCCGGAGCGTCTTATAAAGCGAAAAATACAGTATGTCCATTTTGCAAGCCTGCGAGAAATTCTCGGCATACGGATTACATACGGATGCTTACATGAGAAAAATACGCACCCACACCCTGACAACGGATGACATACGGATCACCATTTAGGAACCATTTATGCGTATTACGGCCGTACAATGCGGTCCGTATTTTTCTACGTTGTGTGTGACGCCGGCTTAATCGTAAAAACCAACACAACGATCAGATTATTTACGAGGATCGGTAAGTGACGTAAACAATGGCATGATTAATATTTATTCTCTATTAAAACCATAAAAAATGTAATAAAACTGTAATGCTGAGGCAGTGTTCACATGTAGTTGTTTCTGTTGCATTTTTAAGCAGGTGTCTGCATCATACAATGCAATAACAACCTCCAATTATTGCATTTACTGCGTTTCTTTTATTCATTTCCACTTTTTTATGCCATTTTGGGGCAGATATGAAGCAAAGTTTTTAATGCTATTTAACCCCTTAACCCACGGAGGTATTTTTGTTTTTGCATTTTCGTTTTTCGCTCCCATTTTCCCAGAGCCATACATTTTTTATTTTCTGATCAATTAGGCCATGTGAGGGCTTGTTTTTTGCAGGACGAGTTGCACTTTTGAACAACACCATTGGTTTTACTATGTCGTGTACTAGAAAACGGGAAAAAAAATTGTGCGGTGAAATTGCAAAAAAAGTGCAATCCCACACTTGTTTTTTGTTTGGCTTTTTTACTAGGTTCACTAAATTCTAAAACTGACCTGCCATTATGTTTCTCCAGGTCATTACAAGTTCATAGACACCAAACATGTCTAGGTTCTTTTTTTATCTAAGTGGAAAAAAAAATTCCAAACTTTGTTAAAAAAATGCGCCATTTCCCGATACCCATAGGATCTCCATTTTTCATGATCTCGGATTGGGTGAGGGCTTATTTTTTTCATGCCGAGCTGATGTTTTCAACGATACTATTTTGGTGCAGATACAATTTTTTGATTGCCCGTTGTTTCATTTTAATGGAATGTCGTGGCGACCAAAAAACATAATTCTGGCATTTTGACTTTTTCTCACTACGCCGTTTAGCGATCAGGTTAATCCTTTTTTATTATTGATAGATTGGCGATTCTGAACATGGCAATACCAAATATGTGTATGTTTGATTTCTTTTTAATTGTTTTATTTTGAATGAGAACGGGGGGTGATTTGAACTTTTATTTTTTTTATTTTCTTATATTTTTAAAAACATTTTTTTTACATTGGCAGGCTTCAATAAACTCCATGGGAGACTAGAAGCTGCCATAACCCGATTGGCTCTGCTACATACAGGCGACGATCAGATCGCCTGTATCTAGTAGATTTACTGACTTGCTATGAGCACCGACCACCAGGCGTCGATTATAGCAATCCGGCAACCAAACTGACAACCATAGAGTTCTCCAGGAGACCTCTGGTTGTCATGCAAACACACCGGTCGGTGACTTGCGATCACGTGACGGGGGTTACTGGTGGACGTATTTCCGGTGTGATTGCCAGAAGCGCATGTTAAACTGGTTGACTAGTTTAACTGGTTTACAGCGGCGGGTGGATCGCAATTCCACCCGCGGCTGTTCCGTGCACATGTCAGCTGTTCAAAACAGCTGACTTGTCCTGGGAAAGATCTGGGCTCACCGCTGGAGCCCACATCAAAGGGAGGGAGTCCGACATTGGCGTTCTATTATGCCTGATGTTGGAAATAGATTAATAGTACAGAAAAGCTTTGATTCTGCACTTAAAAATCCAACAGCATGTTTTTTCATGTGTTATTTTCAGATGAAGGCTATAGAAAAAGCTGCACCAAAGCTGCAGAGTCCAGCAGCATCTTTAGACCACAGAGGGTGGAAATTTCATGGAATCCACAAAATTCTGCTGTTTCACTGTCCAAGCAAAGTGGATGTGATTTCATAAAAACTGCATCCCCTGCGCGTCTATGTGTAGCCTAAAAAAAACACATGTAAAAACACTGCAGATACTTTTTTAAGTGCAGAATCAAAAAGTTCCAGTACTATAAAAAACACATTAGAAACGTGGCTTCACATCAAATAAGGGTGAGAAGATTGTCAATGTATAGTTTGGTGCAGACACCAGCAGAAAACAAAAAACACAGTATTTTGGCAACGTGTGAACACAGCCTTACAGACACAAAAAAGCTAGATGGCATATAGAGAAGCTACAAAAAGGATGAGAAAGTTTTGGCTGACTGTAAACGAAGGGAACAAAAAATAAATCCAACTAGAGATGAGCAGGATGCACAGATGACGTCCCACCAGCTCTGACTAATAAAAAGTCGCTCTTCGGTCACCGGAAGGCTAGAGATTCATGGCCTCCTGTCCAGCTGCCAGGTACCACTGACCCACACACTGGACCTGAAAACCGCGAATTGATCAGCTCATCTCTAGTCTCAAATGCCCCGGATACAGCGGACAGTCATGGATTTGGGTCTATGCCCTGCAGTCTCGGGTGTCTACTGAATTTCCCTCACTGCCATCACTCCACTAACAACTCCTCCTACCAGGGTGGAAAGAAATGGTAAATGGGGGTGGATTGGGGTGTGGCCAATGGCGTGGCATGAACTGTCCCTCTTTCTGTTCCTCAAAAGTTGGTAGGTAGGTGCTTACTATTCACTTTATTCAAATGAGATGTGTCCCAACAAACTTGGACACTATTGAGCTCCCAGTGGATAAAGTGCTAATACCCAATTCTTATTATTTTCATACATTTCCAGGAATAACAACATCTAAATCATCTACATTTTAAGGAAAAGGCTATGTTATAACAGAAAATAATGCTACAATTATATAACCGTTTCAATTTTAGTCATACAGGCATTTCAGTTATATTGTTTCGGTCTCCCTGTAACTCTTTGGAAAGCATTTTACATTATATATGTGCTTAAGGAACTTTATGGAGGAAAAACTCAGAATTCAGATTCGCAGTAAATAGGTTCTAATGGTTCTCTACTCATAAGAGCAATATTTTATCACTGGGTTATTTTACGGCCCATGTGTTGCACTGATGCTATTACCAATGGCCACAGTTCATTTGGAAGCCGTTACAGATAATTATGTATAAGTAAATGCTGCTTCTAAAGAGCAAGTTGGAAGCACACATTTTATATTTCCAGCCTCTTGTGCCATAATTGAGGATGCATCCTGAGCAAGATAATTATAACCAATCCAATATACAAGTGCTCTGGGTTTGTTTCAAATACTGTAGATAAAACTCTATCTCTGATATATGTAAAAAGATTTATGCTTATCAGTCTGCAGTAAGGTGTATAAACTAAGGATTATGAGAATAAACATATTAATAATCTGGCAACAATGGATGTTTAAAAAGTTGACCCACAAAAATTCAATTTAATTAACATATCTTGGAATATTAATAAGTTCCACAGTTGAATGCATTAAAAAATGTTCCTGTGCTGAGATGATCTTCCATGTATTCTGCTATTTACTGTGTAATGACTGTGTCTGACCTTCTAGTTCATAGTTGGTACATATCACAGCTCCTTATGATAAGTGAGTATACAGATTAAATACAGTGGCATGTAAAAGTTTTGGCACCCCTGGTCAAAATTACTGTTATTGTGAACAGATAAAGAGGTGGTCCACTAAAAGGTATAATGCGCCCATTGATGTAAACCTTTTAAATAAGTATTTTTTGTAAATACCTTAAGTTGCCATATTTGCCTGTGAGCAGCGCTATCGCTGTTCACTCTGTCCTGATATCACGTCAACTTCCCGACTCTCTTGCATCCCTGAGGCATGACCTAATTTCATGCACTCCCTCTGTTTGACTGGGTCATGGGCAGTGTTTCAATGCACCCCACAGCCCAGTATCCAGCGCACGCTTGCAGACAATGAAAGTAGAGGAGAGAAGGAAAGTGCTACAGTTGTTGGGTTATTTCTCTCCTTTACAATGTGCACTGACAGTGCGACTGTCATGTCCGCTATGTCTGTTATGCCGCATGACCCCTGGAGCAGTGTGCACGTGCACCGAACTATCATGCCCGCCATGTCTGGTATGCCGCATGACTCCTGGAGCGGTGTGCACGTATACTGAATTCTCATGCCCGTTATGTCTCGTGCTGCAAGATGCCTGGAGCGGTGTGCACGCATGCCTTACCTCATGGCTGCTCGCCGTTGCTAGGTAACCATCCGTCTCTGCTCTGATTCTGCAATCCTCTGTATTCCTGGAACCCCTGATCATGTGACCGTTACTATGTTCCAGCACTGTCTGATTCTGCAATCCTCTAGGTATTCCTGGAACCCCTGATCATGTGACCTTCTCTATGGTTCAGCCCAGTCTGATCTAGCAACGCTCTCTATGATCCTGGAGGATCTGAACCGGAGGGCCTTCCCTGATCTTGACCCGGAACTGCAGGTGCTATGGTGCTATATCAGACCGCCCCTTCCTATGGTCGGGGCCTGAGTATCATGTTGCTTCCCTGCATGGCTGCTTGGTCTGCTTGGTCGCTCTCTGTATTCTGTGCCCCTGTACTCTGCTCTGTACTGCATCTCTGCACACGCTTTGTGCTTGTACTCTGCCTCTTGTCTCGTGCCATGTCTTGTGTTGTCTCTCGTGCCATGTTTGTCCTTGCCTTGCTTTGCCTTGTAGTACTTCCGCTGTTCTCTGCTTTAGCCTGTTTTCGCCATGTTGTGTCCTTGCTCTTCCTTGCCTGTTTCGCCATGTCTGATCTTTGCTATTCGGAGCCTTGTAGTGTTTCTCATGTTTCTTGTCTCTGCCTGGTTTTTCGTACTCTGCCCTATGGTGCTCTCTGGCACATTTACATGTCTAGTCTCAAGGTTCTTCCTTGACCCGGCTCTGGGATTCGGCCTACGCTCCGCTGCTAGACCCTGTCCTATCGTGCTCTCTTGCACATTTCCACGCTAGTCTCAAGGTTCTCCCTTGACCCGGCTCGGGGCTTCGGCCTACACTCCGCTGCTAGCTCTGTTCTCGCTCTGACCTGGCTCTGTGTTTCTGCCTGTGTTCTGCTCCATGTTCCGTACCCTGTCTTGCCTTGTTTCTCGCCTAGCCTTGCCTTGTTTCTTGCTTTGAACCCTGGCGTGTCCCCTGCACAAGCACCCTGCCTTGCACCTTGCCCTGGACCCTGGTCTGCCCTTAGCACATACCCTGCCTGGAATCCTGCCTTGGACTTCGGCATGTTCCCTAACATGCACCATGCCTGGAGATCTGTCGTGCCTCCTTGCCTGTACCCTGGTTTACTGGATGCCCGGATCCTGCCGATCGCCATCAGAGCTCCGGAACCTGATGAACCCTGTTGATCGTTGCCTGCTGTCCGGAGTCCGATGCCATTGAGCCCTTGCCTGTACCCAGGCATGCCACCTGGCATGTACCATGCCATGGACCTTGGCGTGCCATGCACGCACCTTGCCGTGTTTCCTTGTTATCACGTTTTTGCACTGCATGTTTTCCTGAAGTTATCTTAATGAAAATACCTTGAACTTACGTCTTCTCTTGTCTTGCTTCCTGCTCATCCTTGTCATCAGACACTCGTACCTAGTGTCTACCTGAGCCGGCCGTCTGGTGCCAGCAGTCGTGGTGGCTCACCCCCTTGGTCTTGCCCCTGACACTCCCTGTATAGGGGGTGGTTCCTCACAAGGTCAGCTCGCCCTAGGTCGGTGTGTGCCACGACCCAGAGAGTCGATCCACTCTAAAGAAAAAGTCGACTCAGCGTACGCTGACTTCGTCACAGCGCTCTCTTGTTGGCTCGTCACTTGTCATTTGAGCAGTGAAGGAGTGCACATTCACTGTGCAATAAAAAGGAATATGACTCAGAGAGCTTATACTGAACATACATTGGAATTGATAATCGATACATACGCAATAGAGTAGGGACCAGCTCAGCTCCTGAAACAGATGCCAATGATAATACTTCTTTTTAAGGTGGGCAAGTCCCTGCCTCCTAATGACATCCGTTTGAGAATTCCAGCATGCACTGAGGATTCTTAAACAAAATGTCGACAAACCAGAAGTGACAAGAAAAAGCAGTTAGATAGAACAGAGTAGGTGGGAGAGAGTAAATGTGTATTAGAAAAGTCATTAGATTATTACAATAAGTAAACCGATATTTAGGATTAAAATCAATGTTAATTTTGGACAACCCAATTAAGAAAGGTTATTTCATTTTCGTTTTTAGTTGTTTGTATTGCTAAAAAAAATTGTTTTCCATGTAATCTGGAGTTGGTTCGCTTTTGTCAAATGTTCACTGACTTCAAATATAGTCTGTAAAAGTGATCCATCACGAGATCTGCATCCCATAATATTATATGTTGGTGTGAAGAGATATTATTTATTCGCTGATAATATGTAGCTCTCTACACATAAAGTGAAACATTACTGTGAAGTGGCTCAAGGTGGCAATGTAATTGACACCAGAGCCCCAATCTTATCACTTTGTCATATTTGCTATAATTGCACAAGCGTTTTGTGTTCTGTCATCAAATAAATTCTGTTACAACTAGAATAAATACAAAAATGTACACTTAACGTTTCTAAGGCATACAAGGCCTAAAACGCCAGTTTTGTCAATTTGCATATGCAGTTTTTGGTATAAATAAACGATACAAGAGTAAATATAAAATAATAATAATTTTTATTTTTACATAGCGCTAACATATTCCTCGGCGCTTCAAAGTTTGCAAACATTATCATCTCTGTCCCCGATGGAGCTCACAATCTAAATTCCCTATCGGTATGTCTTTGGAATGTGGGAGGAAACCGGAGTACCCGGAGGAAACCCACACAAACACGTGGAGAACAAACAAACTCCTTTTTGATGTTGTCCTTTGTGGGATTTGAACCCAGGACTTCAGCGCTGCAAGACTGCAGTGTTAACACACAGTGGCAGGCAGCATCACCTGGCAGACAGCACTGCCCTGTCCCCTCCATGCCAGCACTGCCCCGTCCCCTCCATGCCAGCACTGCCCCATCCCCTCATGCCAGCACTGCCCCGTCCCCTCCATGCCAGCACTGCCCCATCCCCTCATGCCAGCACTGCCCCATCCCCTCCATGCCGGCAGAGGCCCTCCACCGATCTCAGGTCGTTCCTGTTAACCCCTATTAGGCCTGCGGGTACCCGCAGCAAAACCTGATTTCTTGGCAGGAAAGAAACTGCTGCAAAAATGTACGTTTTGGTGCGGTTTTCTTAGCGTTTTTGGTGCAGTTTTGGTGCATTTTTTTCATGTGTTTTTGGGGGCTAGCTTGTCTCTATGTGCATGCTAATAAAGTTGAGTGCCCCCAGAGAAAAAAAAAACTACTTCCTGTAGAACCATACCTCTAGATCCTTTGAAAAGCCTGCAATTCATCTGCCGCGTACAGTAAAATCACAATGTGACATATTACAATAGAATAGATATATATATACACATAGAATATATATATATACAGTAGATGTCAGTGACACACACATATATATTAATGTATATTGCATAGATAGATAGAAGAAAAGCCGGCAATTCAGCAGCCAACAATTCAGCAGCCGTGTAGTGTAAAAAACAGGATAGAAGAGATGGATTACAATACAGTAAATACAAATAGAATAGGTAGATATACAGATGTGCAATTAGTACAGTGTGTGTGCAGCTTACTGTACTTGTATTTAATTAATAAAAGATTATTTTTATAAAAAAATGGCGTGGGCTCCCTCGTAATTTTCTTAACCAGCTGACAGCTGGGGCATATATTTATATCCTGGAAATGGGATAATAACCATAGAGCTTCCCACGCTGTTAATATCAGCTCATAACTGTATACATAGCCTTTACTGGCTATTAAAATGGGTAACCCTAAAAAAAAATGATGTAGGGTCCCCTTATGATTAATAACCAGCAAAAGCTATGCAGACAGCTGTGGGCCATGGGAAGGGGCTATGGATACTGTACCCCCAGGCTAAAAACATCCCCTCTCATCCAGCCTAGACAAAGGGCATCTACAGTGCCTTGCAAAAGTTTTCGGCCCCCTGTAACTTTTCAACCTTTTCTCACATGCTTCAAACATAAAGATACCAAATGTAAATTTTTGGTGAAGAATCAACAACAATTGGGACACAATTGTGAAGTTGAATGAAATTTATTGGCTATTTTAAATTTTGGTGGAAATTCAAAAACTGAAAAGTGGGGAGTGCAATATTACTTTCAGTGCAACAAACTCACTCCGGAAGTTCATTGTGGATCTCTGAATGATCCAGTGTTGTCCTAAATGACTAATGATGATAAATATAATCCACCTGTGTGTAATCAAGTCTCCGCATAACTGCACCTGCTCTGTGATAGTCTCAGGGTTCTGTTTGAACCGTCATTTGAATGTCACTCAGCAACCACAGGATGACATCAAGTGACCTACAAAAGGAATGGCAAATGGCAGCTGGGGTGAAGTGCATGGTAGGAATAGTTTATAATAGGCTCCTAGAGGCAGGGCTCAAGTCATGTAAAGCTAGAAAAAAGCCTTTCATCAATGAGAAGCAAAGGAGAGCCAGGCTGAAGTTTTCTAAAGACCATAAGGATTGGACGGTAGAGGGCTGGAGTAAGGTAATCTTCTCTGATGAGTCTAATTTTAAGCTTTGCCCAACACCTGGTCGTCTAATGGTTATATGGAGACCTAGAGAGGCACACAAGCCACAGTGTCTTGCACCCACTGTGAAATTTAGTGGAGGATCGTGATGATCTGGGGATGCTTCAGCAAGGCTGGAATTGGGCAGGTTAATCTTTGCGAAGGATGTATGAATTAAGCTGAATACAAGGTTATCCTGGAAAAATAGTTGATTCCTTCTGCTTAGGTATTGTTCCCCAATTTTGAGGACTATTTATTCCAGCAGGTCAATGCGCCACGCCACACAGTTAGGTCAACCAATGTGTAGATGAAGGACCACCACATCAAATCCATGTCATGGCCAGCCCAATCTCCAAACCTGAACCCCATTGAAAACCTCTGAAATGTAATCAAGAGGAAGATGGATAGTCACAAGCCATCAAACAAAGAAACATTGCTTAAATTTTTGTACCAGGAGTGGCATTAGGTCACCCAAAAGCAGTGTGAAAGACTGGTGGAAAGCATGCCAAGACGCATAAAAGCTGTGATGAAAAATCATGGTTATTATTCCACAAAATATTGATTTCTGAACTCTTCCTGAGTTAAAACACTATTATTGTTGTTTCTAAATGATTATGAACTTGTTTTCTTAGCACTATTTGAGGTCTGCAAGCACTGCATTTTTTTGCTAATTTGACCATTTCTCATTTTCTAAAAATAAATACAAAATTTAGTGCTTGGAAATTCGAAGACATGTTGTCAGTAGTTTATAGAATAAAAGAGTAATATTCATTTTACTCAAAAATATACCTACAGTTGTGGCCAAAAGTAATTCTGTCAGATAATACTTAGTTTCCTCCTGAAAATGATTGCAAACACAAATTCTTTGGTATTATTATCTTCATTTAATTTGTCTTAAATGAAAAAACACAAAAAGAATTGTCCTAAAGCCAAATTGGATATAATTCCACACCAAACATAAAAAAGAGGGTGGACAAAAGTATTGGCACTGTTAGAAAAATCATGTGATGCTTCTCTAATTTGTGTAATTAACAGCACCTGTAACTTACCTGTGGCACCTAACAAGTGTTGGCAATAAGTAAATCACACTTGCAGCCAGTTGACATGGATTAAAGTTGACTCAACCTCTGTCCTGTGTTCTTGTGTGTACCACATTGAGCATGGAGAAAAGAAAGAAGACCAAAGAACTGTCTGAGGACTTGAGAAACCAAATTGTGAGGAAGCATGAGCAATCTCAAGACTACAAGTCCATCTCCAAAGACCTGAATGTTCCTGTGTCTACCGTGCGCAGGGTCATCAAGAAGTTTAAAGCCCATGGCACTGTGGCTATCCTCCCTAGATGTGGACGGAAAAGAAAAATTGACAAGAGATTTTTCAACGCAAGATTGTGCAGATGTTGGATAAAGAACCTCGACTAACATCCAAACAAGTTCAAGCTGCCCTGCAGTCTGAGGGTACAACAGTGTCAACCCGTACTATCCGTCGGCATCTGAATGAAAAGGGACTGTATGGTAGGAGACCCAGGAAGACCCCACTTCGTACCCCAAGACATAAAAAAGCCAGGCTGGAGTTTGCCAAAACTTACCTGAAAAAGCCTAAAACATTTTGGAAGAATGTTCTCTGGTCAGATGAGACAAAAGTAGAACTTTTTGGGCAAAGGCATCAACATAGAGTTTACAGGAGAAAAAAGAGGCATTCAAAGAAAAGAACACGGTCCCTACAGTCAAACATGGCGGAGGTTCCCTGATGTTTTGGGGCTGCTTTGCTGCCTCTAGCACTGGACTGCTTGACCGTGTGCATGGCATTATGAAGTCTGAACACTGCCAACAAATTTTGCAGCATAATGTAGGGTCCAGTGTGAGAAAGCTGGGTCTCCCTCAGAGGTCATGGGTCTTCCAGCAGGACAATGACCCAAAACACACTTCAAAAAGCACTAGAAAATGGTTTGAGAGAAAGCACTGGAGACTTCTAAGGTGGCCAGCAATGAGCCCAGACCTGAATCCCATAGAACACCTGTGGAGAGATCTAAAAATGGCAGTTTGGAGAAGGCACCCTTCAAATATCAGGGACCTGGAGCAGTTTGCCAAAGAAGAATGGTCTAAAATTCCAGCAGAGCATTGTAAGAAACTCATTGATGGTTACCGGAAGCGGTTGGTCACAGTTATTTTGGCTAAAGGTTGTGCAACCAAGTATTAGGCTGAGGGTGCCAATACTTTTGTCTGGCCCATTTTTGGAGTTTTGTGTGAAATGATCAATGTTTTGCTTTTTCCTTCATTCTCTTTTGTGTTTTTTCATTTAAGACAAATTAAATGAAGATAATAATATCAAAGAATTTGTGTTTGCAATCATTTTTAGGAAGAAACTGAGAATTATCTGACAGAATTGCAGGGGTGTCAATACTTTTGGCCACAACTGTATAAAGTAAAAAATCAGACAAAATGAAAATTTTGCATTGGTCTCTTAATTTTTGCCAGAGCTGTATATAGAAGAGTTATGACCTCGCCCATTCCACCGATGCCATTGTTCCCTGCAAGAAAATTAAAATAAAAAGCAACCATATCCCTCTCCGTCGTTCTGTCCCATGCCGTAATTCATGTCTAGGGGATAAACGGCTTTCAACCTGGACGCGTCTGCACAGTGCGACTTTCTCACGATGCTAGCGGGGATGTCACCGAGGTGACTGCAGTTCAGCCTGGCTGGGAACACCGCCTCAGTGACATCACTACTAGTCACTGAGGCTGCGCTCGAAGCAGCTCATTCACCAGTGGTTCTCAGCCTGGACAGTCGCATCTTGGCACCGTCCAGGATGAAAACTAATTATCCATCAGACATGGATTACGGCATGGGACAGAACAACGGACAGGTGAGAGATATTGTTGTTTTCTATTTTCAGATTATTACAGAAGACAAGGGCTTCTGACGAATTAGGCATTAGGTGAGTATAACTGTGTTTGTTATTTTTAATTAAAAATGGAAAACTGTTTTTGTTTTATTTTAAATAAAAGACTTTATTCTGAATGTGTATTTATTTACAATACAACTATAGGATTAGTAATGGATAGACACCTCTCCATTATTAATCCATGGGCTTGATGTCACCTGCCAATACAAAAGTGACATTAACCCCACAAATATGAACCCCACTTGCCACCTCTACATGGCAAGTGGAAATAGCCAGGCATAGCGCTAGAATTGACGCATCTGATAAATGTGTCTTTTCTGGGTGGCTGCGGGCTGCTATTTTTAGGTGGGGGGTCAATATCCATGGCCCTTTGTCATGATCCAGGACGAGGTTTTGTCTTTGTCCTGTCCTGGTCAGAAACGGGTTAATTGTATCTGCCTCTCTTTGGTGTTTAGGTGGCTATTTAGTTGCCACAAGACCTAGGTCCGGCGTCGGTGATAGTTCTGGTCCCTCGACTTGAGCAACTGACCTAGATTACTCTGTTGGTAATCGTGATTCTTTGTATGCATGTCCGCTGTTGTGTGTATGACCCGGCTTGTTCCCTGACCTGAGTTTCTGTTCTCTGTTTTGGTACTATTTAGCTTGTTCTGGTTTCTGATCCCCTGGCTTGTCTCTGATTGCTCTTCCATTTTTCCACCAATACCGCGCGCCCGTCTGGTTTAGACCTATTGGTTTGTTCCTGACCATGTGCTTGCTGTGACCTCTGGTACTTCCTATTACTGCTTGTTGCTGACCAGGTTTTTGACATTTTTGCTGCCACCTGTTGGTGGTTTTGGCTGCTGCAGTGTAGGCATGCCCTAGGAGTGTGCAGTCCCTTCTCCCCTCTGTTATCAACAGGTGGAGCACACACAAACCTGCATTGCAGCTGCACGACACCCATACCAGTATGAGAAAACCAGACCCCAGCTGTCTGCTTTAGAAAGGCTGGTTGTCAAAAATGGGAGGGACCACACTGTTTTTTTTAATTATTTATTTCAATAATTAGAAAAACAGTGTGGGGACCCCTCTATTCTTGATAACCAGCCTTGCTAACACTGACAGCTCAGGGTTGCAGCCGCCAGCTGTGAGTTTTGCCTGGCTGGTTATCAAAAATAAGGAGGAACCCATGCAGGTTTTATTAAAAAAATATTTAGAGTGCAGAAGCGGCTGATGAATACTCCTATCAGCTTCTCCTTCTCTCACTATTATTAGCGAACCAGGTGTTGGATGATGGGAGCGGTAGTCCCATCAGCTGACACCAGTGACTGGAGGTATACCTCCCCGATCACAGCTGAGCGCTCGTGCTGTCTTTTGACAGTGTGGGAACTGCGACTTTCTGACCAGCAGTGATGATTTCACCGCTGATTATAAGCGGTGTTTGCTGCGCTGTCATGCTTATGACAGCATGGCAAACACTGTATTGTCGGGCCCTCCATTCAAGTGAATGGGGTTTTGGTCTGCTGCTCAGTGTCTTTGCTCGATGACAGGCTGTATGGACGCATCATGCAACCATGCAGCCTACCATCTAGAGGTAGGAGAGCCGAGTGTGAGGTCACATTCTGCTGTCCTTGACTTTTTTGCAGCAAATACGCTGAAAAAACAGTCAACTTGAGTATTTGCAGCGTTTCTTCATCATCCATTCAGGTCAATGGGTGAAAACGCTGCAAAAATCCTGATAAAATGCTAAAAGAAGTGACAAGCTCTATGACAAAAAAACACTGCAAAGCACAGAATCCTGATGACAAAAAAACAATGTGTGTGCATGATATTTCTGAAATCTCATAGGCTTTGCTGGTACTGTAAAAAGCAGCTGAAAATTAGCATAAAAAATGCAGCAAAAATACCCAGTGTGAACATACCCTTAGAGTATCCAATTAATGATCTATAATATTCAGGGAGTCTTATCTTGGATCTGTAAACAGGAGTGACAGTTCTGGTATAATAGCATACAGTATCAGAAGGTGTAATCAAGGTAGTCTCTAGAGTACGTATACAGGGTGATCAGGTTTACTATATATTTGGCTCTGGTATGGTGCTTTTTATACAGGGGTACAGTGGCCTGAGGCCTGTTTTTGTGTCTGATTTAAATGATTTTGGTTAGTGAGATGTCCAATATAAGTAGGCAAGACATCCGGAAAAAGTTTCTCACAGCATCTTGCTACCCACTTCTGAACAGAAAAAGAAAGATGCATTGCAGAAACCATCAAAAAATTGATAGCAACGGTTCCCATCAAACTCTATTATAAAGGGGCTTTCTGAAATTTTTGCAAATTTGACTACAATTAAAGAATCCAAAATTAATGAAATAATCACCATTGTTGATTTGCTGGTAACCATCTTTCTTGCATGTGATATCCTATCCATCAGTCGCCTGACCACTGTAACCAATTGCTGGCCTCAAAGGTAACATTCAAATGTCATCACTTTGGTTGGTGGCAGCCTTCAGGTGACAGCCATCATTACTTTTGGCAACTAGAAGGACCAAAGAAGTGGCCGTGCTGCAACTATGGAAAATTGAAGGGGGAAGTTTTTAAGAACATTCTCTACTTTTGTTGTTATTTTCAGGGTCCTTTCGGAGTTTCTATCTTTTTGACTAGAAGAATAGTGTTACATATTGTGTTACCCTTTTCTTTTGCTCTGCTAAACTATAGCCTTATTTTATTAATTTTTGTAACAGATCGCTCTCTTTTCAGCACCTGGTTGAAATCTCTTGTCCCTGTCGGTACTTAAAAGGAATGTCAAACACTGATCTTTAGGATACTGTTAATGTTGATCCCCTTTTATGCAGTCTTGTACCAGGTTGCTGATGTAGAGATCACCCTGTAAAGGTAAGTTACCACAACTTTATGCACTGAATTAGAAAAAATTATCTAGCCTTACACTGTAGCCAAAGTGCAGCTATGGTCTGTGTGCCAAAAAAAGTGCTTATTTGCAAAACATTGGGCATATTAATGTCTTCATAACTTTTATATAAATTCTTAAAAGAATTTTCTTTCTAGCACAAAGCATATATGTTTAAGGATATACAGTATTTTTATTGTGGAAGGTAGATGCAGATGTATATGACTATAAAAGTATACAATGTCTAAATCTTTTATCGCATTATTTCACATGCAACTTCTACTTCCTGCCATAGGTAAAAACAGTTTTGAACTTATGTAGGCATGATAAAAATTTTTGGAACCCAACAGATTACTACACCATCAAAAGCAAATATATCAAAATATTCATAGAATAGGTGAAGAATGAATCTTAAGATCTCATGCCTGATGGTCCTCCAATGTCTTGTCACTCAGGAGAACGATGGATCAGATAGATTACATTACAACGAGTGATGAGCGAGTATACTCGTTGCTCGTGTGTCCTCCGAGTATTTTGGCGTATTCAAAGATTTCGTTTTCGTCGTCTCATCTGCATGATTTGCAACTTGTAGACAGGCTGAATACATGTGGGAATTCCCTAACAAACAGGCATTCCACACATGTATTCAAGCAGTCCTGCAGTCGCAAATCATGCAGCTGAGAAGACACAAACTAAATCTTCGAGCACGCCAAAATACTCGGAGGACACCCAAGCATGCTCAGGAAAACCAGAGCAACGAGTATACTTGCTCATCACTATTTACAACCTGTCAAATTCTTGCTCTCTTTGGAGAAAAATGGCAACATATCTGTCTGGTTGCACCTTAGTAACAAGCATGCTCCACCAACCCAGGCATGCATACGTCTGGATTAGGAAGGTTAGCCTAACTTTACTGATGTATTTAACACCAGCAAAAACTATGGTATGTCATGGGTTTGAGCATTTCTGATCCAAAAAGCAAAAGATATGCACATTATCACACTGCATTATTTTCATGGTAAAACATTTTTCCTCCAATTTTGTGAAAATAAGAATCCTGAGTGCTTTTTGTGATGGCTATGACATTTGCTGCCTGGCAACTGCACTTGAAGGACAGCTACATATCCATCACTTAGTACAATGTGAGAATGAGAAACATTTCAGTTGAAATTGCTAAGATAAGATTGTGTTCTGCAAAATGTATTGCAACTGAGTGTGTGCTCCGAAAAAAAGGAGAATGTAAAATGCCTAAAAATATGTGAAGCTTTAAACACACACTGCACATGTAACCATTGTGCCTACAGTATGACAGAACCTACAAGAGGTCTCCATCGGGTGTCCTGCAAGTGGTTTACACATTTATAATATGCTTATTTATTTTGACTGTTGGTATGGAATGATGGTCATTTACCAGCAACTGAAAGGACAAGAACATAGCAGGCAGTAAGGAATTGTTATCAGTGCCCTACCTTGAGCAGGTTTTTGTTGTCAGATCTCGGTCCCGCACCACAAAGACAGCTTCAGAGAATACAGACTTGTTCTAAGATTCTGATCCGTTATTTGCTAGGCACCTTTATTCTGCTCCAGAAGCTGGTGTTGAATTGAGAGTCTGATTCCTTTTCTTACTGCAGAGGGAGCATGAGCATGTATGAGACAGATGTAGGGAAGGAGAGATCTAGTCAACTGGAGGTGAGCTGTAAGAGATAAAAAAAATCACAACAATAGGAAGCAAAACATCAATTTGCAAAGAGATGACTGTAAATCCTGAAGAAGATAGTCAAAGGGGAACATTAGGCTCTAATCAAAGCTCTAAAGATCCATTAGTTTGGTGGCTATACAATGGTACATACAGCTCCATACTATAAAGCTGCAGGAACACTGTCACTGAATAATGTTTTGTAAAAAGGAGTCCAATGACACCTATGTATGGAACATTTTTCAGACCCAGAGTCACTCGACAGGTGCACAATTCCTACCGATTGCTCAGGTGCTACAGCAGTTATCAGTAGATGTGACATCACCGTCACTGCTCACATACCGATACCCAGGGCAACCCTTTAATGATGTGTAAAATATTTCTTTATTATTAAAGTAAAATTTTATCAAGTTTTTTTGTAATAAACAAATTGTTCTTACAGAATATAGGACAGGTATACAATACCTACCGATCATGCAATCATCAAGCAGGCATCTGTAGACAAGATGTCACCGGACCCACTTACCATCAGATATGAAAGTGAGTGAAGCCACAATCACGCTTGAGGTTTTGCGTGGAGTTTCTATATAGAGCTTCTATATTTGACAGATATACAGTATATGGACAAACATATGGACAAGGTTGCACAATATAAAGGAATCTATTATTCAAGGGCTAATGTGTAGAGAGTACCTGAATATTTTTGACACATTTTTCTCTGTTAACCTTTCTATGTCCAAAATTGTGTGAGGATCGCCTTTAATATTGGGGAGAGAGGAAGACAGCGTGCACATGTTCCTTCTATTTCTGGTGATGAATGAATAGCTTCCTCGTCTGTGATTAGTTGCTAGGTAACAGAGAATCGTGAGAACATTAGGTCTGAAAAAATCTTCAGGATTATGAATGCATATGCTAACATTTAGATTTGAACTCTAATGAATCTTAAAGGTGACTAAAAATTACTTATTAGATATAGTGCTAAACATTTTAAAAGCTTTAAGCCTAATTTACCAATGTGTTGTTGGCAAAAAGGCTCCAACAATACAAACTGAAAATAAATTCTGAGACGCATTAGGATCTTACAATTTTGTGAAATTAGTTCATAGCAAGAGGAGCCCAACAAATCCTAATAGATTTCAATAGCACATCAAGGCTCTCATAGTTTTCATCTAGGTCCCAGTGTTGTTACAGTGGGGAAAATAAGTATTTGATATACAGCACTACCAATTTTGCAAGTTTTCCTACCTACAAAGTATGGAGATGTCTGTATTTTTTTTTTTATAGTAAATACACTTAAACTGTGAGAGACAGAATCTAAAAAAAATCCAGAAAATCACCCTGTATGATTATTACATAAATAATTTGCATTTTATAGCATGAAAAAGTATTTGATGCAATAGAAAAGCAGAACTTAATATTTGGTACCAAAACCTTTGTTTGCAATTACAGAGGTCAGACGTTTCCTGTAGCTCTGGACCAAGTTTGTGCACACTGCAGCAGGCATTTTGTCTCACTCATCCATACAGATCTTCTCTATATCTTTCAGATTACAGGGCTGTCTCTGGGCAACATTGAGTTTCAGCTCCCTCAAAAGATTTTCTATTGGGTTCAGGTTGGGAGACTGGCTAGCCACTCAAGGACTTTGAAATGCTTCTTACATAGCTACTCCTTAGTTGCCCTGGCTGTGTGTTTTTCAAGTAATTGTCTTGCTGGAAGACCCAGCCCCAACCCATCTTCAATGCTCCTACTGAAGGAAGGAGGTTGTTTGCCAAAATCTCACAATACTTGACCCTATACATCCTCATTAAATGCGGTGCAGTTGTCCTGTCTCCTTTAAAGAAAAGCACCCCCAAAGTATGATGCTTCCACCACCATGCTTTACGATTGGGACGGTGTTCTTGGGGTTGTACTCACCCTTCTTCCTCCAAACACGGCGGGTGGAGTTGATATTAAAAAGTTCTATTTTGGTCTCATCTGACCACATGACCTTCTCTCATACCTACCCTGGATCATTCAGATGGTCCTTGGCAAACTTCAAACGGGCATGGACATGTGCGGTCATGAGCAGGGGGACCTGACGTGCCCTGCAGGAGTTTAATGACAGCGTAGTGTGTTACTATCAGAAATGTTTGAGTCTGTGGTCCCAGCTCTTTTCAGGTCATTGACCAGTGTACCTATGATAAAAATTACAGAGCTCTCCATTCTTTGTAGGTGGGAAAACTTGCAAAATCGGCAGTGTATCAAATACTATACTTAATTTCCCCACTGCGTAAACAGAGCATTATGAATCAGGTTTTGGGGTTTTCCAAAAAGGCAGTACAAAATATTTTAGATACATGGCCTGTAATAGGCACATATGAAGGGGTTTTTATTTTGAAACATCACACCCATTATTCCCCACCACCAGCTTTGTATACTACAACATTTGTTTAGCAATCAGGGTGTTAATTCAGTAGTCCCTTTTTAGAAAAGAATCTTTAATGTTTGTCTGAGCCTACAATTACACCAATTCACATTAGCTGAGAACATCCAGGAAACCTAATACTTGTCAATTTTCTCTGGAAAAATTGAAGCCAGAAATGCTACAAACTCTCCTGGAATCCATCAATTTTGGAAGGTTTATTTGTGCCTCAACGTTTAGGAGAATGCCTAACTAAGATATGGAGGTTTGGAAAATATTGACAAATTCTCACAGCAATTAATTTTGAAATGTTTTTTCCGACCTTATTATCTACCATCACATTTCCTGAATTTGTGTCTTCCAATAGCTGGGACAAATTGATCTGTGCCACAAGAGCTTAAAAAAGAGCTAAAAATGTTAATCATATATTAGAAATTGGAAGTCTAGCCGCTGATCATTGATAGTACATAGGAAACCAACCATCACTACTGTTTAGCTATTAAGCACTGCAAAAAGCTCTATAGAGAACTACTTGTAAGCACTGTGCATATACTGTGGTCTAGAAGCAGTGGTTGGTCTCCAAGATAACAAGCTGTAGATAAAAGAAAAATGTTTCCCCATGAACAAACTACATTTTAATCAATAGAGCTTTGAATAAAAATAAGTTCCACAATTGGATGTGTTTTTAAAAAAAAAAATCCAGTTCAGGGAAGGAAGTAAAAGAGTATTCAGGCAGGACAGTATGATATCGTCAATGATTCTTTTTGTGAGATTAAAGCTTTTTCTGCGTTTGCTGCTTGTTTTTTAAATGTTTTACCTTACAGAAATAATTAGCTGTGATCCCATGCTCTAATGTCTGTATACCCTTTTGCTTCCTCCTCTGCCCAGGAACTGTTGTACATTTGCAGTAGCCCTGGTACGGGGCTATTCCGTTCACTGTTATCCACCCCGTATTTTGAGTATCGGTATATATATTCTCTTACACTGTTGTTTTTCAAGCTACAGTGTTTTATTGTGTGGTGCAGCTATATATTTTTGGGCAACTGCAACCGTGCTCTAAGGTTATTTATGATTATTGTACCTTGTTACATCATACTTATTGTGTTTCTTGTACTCTATGTTTTCAGATAGACTGAGAGTTGCAAATTACGCACTGGGGTTTACATCTTGTTCTGCGCATACATGTGTATATTGTACCATTTCATAAGTTTCTGCCCTTATGTATTGGAGGGGGGTATGCATCAGGTCTTTATTTAAAGACCTGTTATTTTGGAGCGTCATTTCAGGCCAAATCCTTTTTTTGGCCTTTTTTAATTGTTTTTAACCAGTTTTTGTCACTTGTGTGTCCTTTTTATATGTTTTCAATAAAAATTGATTATTAGTATATAATTTGTATTTATTTTGGGTTTTTTGCGTCCATACTGCACACTTCTTTTTTCTTTTATTGCATTCCTCTTTCAAGTGTGTGGACTGCAGCGCCCTGTGGTTTATCTGTAGTGCCCTCAAGGTGTTTATCTTTCCACTGTTATCCACCCCCACGCAGAGTCCACAGCGGATTGAATAACCACAGATAACAGCTGCTTTACTTCAGCAGAACGGGGAGATATAACATGGAGTTATGGTAACAGTTCACGTGGGGAATCCACGGCCAATACAGTTCAGGATTGGATTATGACACAGAATTAAGGTTCTGGAGCTTTAAGAACCTGTATTAGTTAGGAGCAGTACTTGCAGGTAATTATAAGAGAGTTCAAAGTATCTTGGTGGCATAAAGGCAGAAGAGGGAATATATGGTAATATGTACAGACCTGAAATCCCGTATTTATTTCCTCAGCTGGTCACGGTACGTGCAGAAATATACATGAAGTAAATAATGTATAATTTGCGGTGGGGCGGAGGACCCTCGATTTCCTCAACACGCAGAGCAATAGGTTCTTCTGTACACATTTACTGCCATCTACTAATGGAGAAGCATGCCTTAAACCGGACAGCGGGGACCCAGGGTTAAAAAAAGGTTAAAAGTCTTCAGCCATCTTGGCTGTAGAATTCAGGGGAAGATCCAAGGCATTAGGCCTGCCTGTAAGTCTTGAGATGAAGAGAAGAATGAACCTTCATGCTTGGAGCCTGGAGGGGGTCAGGAGACCCCTCACATGAGGTCTGCTCTGGGTCACATCTTGAACCAGACTCCTCAGGGAACTTTCTGGAACCCTGTCTTGTTTAGACAGACACAGGAGGTAGCTCCTCCCATTGAACCTTGGTGACAGGGTCACTGACCAATAGGATAACTCTCAATTCTTGTGTCAGACTTCACATTATGAGAATAATTTATAAATCATTCATTTCACCAGCATATAATGCTGGAACACACCAATGAAAAGTGCACTTAATAGAACACTGAATCACCTACCTGAGGAATATATGAGATTAGTGAGTTTTTGATTCATTTAAACCATATAACAGTAAGAGGATAATGTAGGAGTGAGTTGCAGTGTACAGAAGCTACTCATGGTCCAGGGTAACTTAAAGGGACATACACAGTCTGGACTGGGTCACTACACATTCAGATCATGTTCTTACATGATCACACACAGACATTACACAGTACACAGTAGGGGCACATTTAGAATATTATCTCAGCACAAGAACCATTTTTTTAGCAAATGCAATTGTGGAAATTATTATTATTATTATTTCAATATATACTGTATTTATTAAAATGAATTAAATGGGTTTTGTGGGAAAACCCATTTAATATCTCAAGAATGTGAACATTTTAATAAGCAGTAAACTGAGAAATAACTTTGCAAGAACTATCTAACAATACCCATTTCAGAAGATGAGAGTAACCCTTTAACTGTTTCTCTTAAGCATGGCTCTCATTCAAAATGGCTGAATATAACTTAACTTTTAGATTTCTTATTCCTCTGAAGGCAAAGTCATTTGCTCATTGCTTGTGCACTGGAAATAACTGTTCCTGAATTTTAATTTTGCTTTTAGAATTTAATGGAGTCACATGAGAGAGTGAACAGATCAGGAATTTTTAAGGATTTGATTGGTTGCTATAGGAAGCAAGAATACCTTGCACGATTTGGATTTTTTTGTTCTTCTGTCCAGACTATTAATGTAAAACCCTGTTCAGCTGAAAATAGCACAAGTATCTGTAAACATATTCATGTTTCTAAGGGACACTCTGAATTCTTTATTGAAGCACTTTTACTTCAATTTTCAACTTTGTGATGCTTCATTAACCCTGGGTCAGGCTCATCTCTGGCACTCCTGAGTTCATGGCAGTGCACCTGACAGGCACAGGTTAGAAAACTGCTTATAATATCTAATTATCTCAATGTCTGGGCTCTAAAAATAATAAGTGACCTTCATAGGGATGTAAACATGAGGCCAAAATTGTTAGTATCTCTCATTTAATGACAGAAAAACCTACAATGGTCACAGAAATAAAATTTCTCTCTGGAATTTCTTGATAGTCTTGAGATTTAATTGTACCATGCACAGATTCTAGACACCCTATGCCAGATGCAGCATAGCAGCCCCAGAACATAACAGAGCCTCCTCCATGTTTCACAGTAGGGACAGTGTTCTTTTCTTGATATGCTTCATTTTTCCATCTGTGAACATAGAGCTGATGTGACTTGCCCAAAAGTTCCATTTGTGTCTCATCTGTCCATAGGACATTCTCCCAGAAGCTTTGTGGCTTGTCAACTTGTAGTTTGGCAAATTCCAGTCTGTCTTTTTTATGATTTTTTTTCAACAATGGCGTCCTCCTTGGTCGCATCCCATGAAGTCCACTTTGGATCATACAGCGACGGATGGAGCAATCTGACACGGATGTTCCCTGAGCTTGAAGTTTACCTTTAATCTGGTTAGAAGTTTTTCTGGGCTCTTTTGTTACCATGTGTATTATCTGTCTCTTTGTTTTGTCATAAATTTTCCTCCTGTGGTAATGTCCAGGAATATTGGCTACAGTCCCATGGATCTAAATTTTCTGAATAATATGTACAACTGTAGTCACAGGAACCTCAAGCTGCTTGGAGATGGTCATAACTTTTACCTATAACTTGTTTGTCTATAATTTTCTTTCTAATCTCATGAGACAACTCTTTCCTTCGCTTCCTCTGGTCCATGTTGAGTGTTGTAATGAATTGGTAAGTGGAGGTGGATGCTCAGTACCTGATAATATCTTCTCCCACCCCCAAATTCATTATGATGCTATCAAAGACTTTTAATGAATGGGGAGTGGAGCACAGGACAGTGACTAAAGCTATATGCACACTTTCAGGATTTGCAGGAGAAAATTCTGCTGCAAGTCCAAATGTGTTGGCAGGAAGAACACTGCATAAAATTCATTTTTTGCCACGTTTTTGACATTCCTTTGTTGCGTATTTTTCCCCACTCATTAGTATGGGTGAATACGCTGTAAGAGTTGACATTAGGCAGATTTTATTCTGCTGAAAATTTGCAAGGGAAAAATATGCAATGTTTGCATGGGATCTCAAGGATCTCATTCTCTTTGCTTGTACTGTAAAACCTTGCACATTTTCCATATGCACATAGCCTTACAGTCAATTGGGGAGAGTCACAGAGGCTGAATAATTTATATTATTGGGTGGTAGAGATTATAATTAATGGAGGGAACAGTGCTGCTTATCACTTTATAACTTTATATTTTCAATGGTGGGGTACATATTTTTATTCAGGGGGGAAACACATGTATTTAACCCCTTCCCGACATCCGACGGTATATCCCGTCCATGGGACCTGGGCCCCTATGCCCATGGACGGGATAGTACGTCGGGCGCGATCAGCGGCGCCCACGTGGTGAGCGCCGCTGATCGCGGCCGGGTGTCAGCTGATTATCACAGCTGACACCCGGCACTATGTGTCAGGGGTGGTCACGGACCGCCCCCGACACGTTAACCCCTTGCACACCGCGATCAAACATGATCGCGGCGTACCGGGAGTTAAAGGGAAGCATCGGCAGGGAGGGGGCTCCCTCCGTGCTTCCCTGAGCCCCCCACGGCAGCGCAATGTGCAGCGCTGCTGCGGGGGACTCCTTTCCTCCAGGCCCCCGAATCCAAGATGGCGACGGGGGCCTTCGGGGGCCTGAGGAAGCTGGCTTCCTCAGTGCCTGCAAAGCGCAGGCATGAGGAAGCCTTCTGCAGTGCCTGTGTCAGATCGCTGATCTGTCACAGTGATCTGTGATGTGACAGATCAGCGATCTGTCACAGGACAGTGATGTCCCACCTGGGACTATTTAATAAAGTAAAAAAAAAAATAAAAAAAAGTGTAAAGATGATTAAAAAAAAAATCGCCAAATAAATTAGAAAAAAAAAAAAAATATTCCCCCAATAAATCCATTTTTTGGAAATAATAATAAAAAAAAACAATAAAAGTACACATATTAGGTATCGCCGCGTCCGTAACGACCTGCCCTATAAAACTGTCCCATTAGTTAACCCTTTTAGTGAACCCCTTAAAAAATAAAAATAAAAAACGAAGCAAAAAATAATGATTTATTATCATACCGCCAAACAAAAAGTGTAATAACGCGCGATCAAAAAGATGCATATAAATATCCATGGTACCGCTGAAAACGTCATCTTGTCCCGCAAAAAACGAGCCACCACACAGCATCATCAGCGAAAAAATAAAAAAGTTATAGCTCGCAGAATAAAGCAATGCAAAAATAATTATTTTTTATATAAAATAGTTTTCATTGCATAAAACCGACAAAAACATAAAAAAGACCTAAATGAGGTATCGCTGTAACCGTACTGACCCGAAGAATAAAACCGCTTTATCAATTTTACCGCACGCGGAACGGTGTAAACGCACCCCCCCAAAAGAAATTCATGAAACGCTGGTTTTTGTTCATTCTGCGTCCCAAAAATAGGAATAAAAAGCGATCAAAAAATGTCACGTGCCCGAAAATGGTACCAATAAAAACGTCAACTCGTCCCGCAAAAAATAAGACCTCACATGACTCGGTGGGTCAAAATACGGAAAATTATAGCTCTCAATATGTGGTGATGCAAAAACTATTTTTACAATAAAAAGCGTCTTTTAGCGTGCGACAGCCGCCAAACATAAAAACCGCCATAAATAGTAAATCAAACCCCCCGTTATCACCCCCTTAGGTAGGGAAAAATAATAAAATTAAAAAAAAGTATTTATCTCCATTTTCCCGTTAGGGTAAGACTGTGTGCACACGCTGCGGATTAGGTGCGGATTCATCCGCGCGGATTTTGTAAAATCCGCAGGTGAAACCGCAGGTCTTTACCTGCGGATTGCTCTGCGGTTTTGTCCTGCGGTTTTTCATCTCCTCAATAGAGGACATGTCAATTCTTTCTGCGGATTGAAAACCGCAGATAATCCGCGCGGAAAATTCCGCACCGTCTGCACTGCGGTTTTTGATTCCCATAGGGAAAAACCAAAACCGCTGCAGAACTGCAGCAAAATCCGCAGCGTGTGCACACAGCCTTAGGGTTAGGGCTAGGGTTAGGGCTAGGGTTAGGGCTAGGGTTAGGGCTCAGATTAGGGTTAGGGGTGTGTTGGGGTTAGGGTTGGAGTTATAATTGGGGTTTCCACTGTTTGGGCACATCAGGGGCTCTCCAAATGCAACATGGCGTCTGATCTCAATTCCAGCCAATTCTGAGTTGAAAAAGTCAAATGGTGCTCCTTCCCTTCCAAGCTCTGCCATGCGCCCAAACAGTGTTTTACCCCCACATGTAGGGTATCAGCCTACTCAGGACAAATTGCAAAACAATTTTTGGGGTCCAATTTCTCCTGTTACCCTTAGGAAAATAAAAAATTGGGGGCAAAAATATCATTTTTGTGGAAAAAAATGATTTTTTTATTTTCACGTCCGAGTGTTATAAACTTCTGTGAAGCACTTGGGGGTTCAAAGTGCTCAACACACATCTAGATAAGTTCCGTGGGGGGTCTAGTGTCCAAAATGGGGTCACTTGTGGGGAGTTTCAATAGTTTAGGTACATCAGGGGCTCTCCAAACGCACATGACACCCGCAGACCATTCCATCAAAGTCTGCATTCCAAAACGTCACTGCTTCCCTTCCGAGCCCCGACGTGTGTCCATACAGTAGTTTTCTCCCACATATGGGGTGTCAGCGTACTCAGGCCAAATTGGACAACAACTTTTGGGGGTCCAATTTCTCCTGTTACCCTTGGGAAAATAAAAAAATGGTGACTAAAAGATCATGTTTGTGGAAAAAATACGAATTTTTTATTTTCACGCCCGGGCGTTATAAACTTCTGTGAAGCACTGGGGGGTTCAAAGTGCTCACCACACATCTAGATAAGTTCCTTGGGGGGTCTAGTTTACAAAATGGTGTCATTTGTGGGGGGTTTCCACTGTTTAGGTACATTAGGGGCTCTCCAAAGGCAACATGACACCCGCAGACCATTCCATCAAAGTCTGCATTCCAAAACGTCACTACTTCCCTTCCGAGCCCCGACGTGTGCCCATACAGTAGTTTTCTCCCACATATGGGGTATCAGCATACTCAGGACAAATTGGACAACAACTTTTGGGGTCCAATTTCTCCTGGCACCCTTGGGAAAATAAAAAAATGGTGACTAAAAGATCATGTTTGTGGAAAAAATACAAATTTTTTATTTTCACGCCCGGGCGTTATAAACTTCTGTGAAGCACTGGGGGGTTCAAAGTGCACACAACACACATCTAGATAAGTTCCTTGGGGGGTCTAGTTTACAAAATGGTGTCATTTGTGGGGGGTTTCCACTGTTTAGGTACATTAGGGGCTCTCCAAAGGCAACATGACACCCGCAGACCATTCCATCAAAGTCTGTATTCCAAAACGTCACTACTTCCCTTCCGAGCCCCGACGTGTGCCCATACAGTAGTTTTCTCCCACATATGGGGTATCAGCATACTCAGGACAAATTGGACAACAACTTTTGGGGTCCAATTTCTCCTGGTACCCTTGGGAAAATAAAAAAATGGTGACTAAAAGATCATGTTTGTGGAAAAAATACAAATTTTTTATTTTCACGCCCGGGCGTTATAAACTTCTGTGAAGCACTGGGGGGTTCAAAGTGCTCACCACACATCTAGATAAGTTCCTTGGGGGGTCTAGTTTACAAAATGGTGTCATTTGTGGGGGGTTTCCACTGTTTAGGTACATTAGGGGCTCTCCAAAGGCAACATGACACCCGCAGACCATTCCATCAAAGTCTGCATTCCAAAACGTCACTACTTCCCTTCCGAGCCCCGACGTGTGCCCATACAGTAGTTTTCTCCCACATATGGGGTATCAGCATACTCAGGACAAATTGGACAACAACTTTTGGGGTCCAATTTCTCCTGGTACCCTTGGGAAAATAAAAAAATGGTGACTAAAAGATCATGTTTGTGGAAAAAATACAAATTTTTTATTTTCACGCCCGGGCGTTATAAACTTCTGTGAAGCACTTGGGGGTTCAAAGTGCACACAACACACATCTAGATAAGTTCCTTGGGGGGTCTAGTTTACAAAATGGTGTCATTTGTGGGGGGTTTCCACTGTTTAGGTACTTTAGGGGCTCTCCAAAGGCAACATGACACCCGCAGACCATTCCATCAAAGTCTGCATTCCAAAACGTCACTACTTCCCTTCCGAGCCCCGACGTGTGCCCATACAGTAGTTTTCTCCCACATATGGGGTATCAGCATACTCAGGACAAATTGGACAACAACTTTTGGGGTCCAATTTCTCCTGGTACCCTTGGGAAAATAAAAAAATGGTGACTAAAAGATCATGTTTGTGGAAAAAATACGAATTTTTTATTTTCACGCCCGGGCGTTATAAACTTCTGTGAAGCACTGGGGGGTCAAAGTGCTCACCACACATCTAGATAAGTTCCTTAGGGGGTCTAGTTTCCAAAATGGTGTCATTTGTGGGGGATTTCCACTGTTTTGGTACATCAGGGGTTTTCCAAACGCGACATGGTGTCCGATCTCAATTCCAGCCAAAAACGTCAAATGGCGCTGCTTCCCTTCCGAGCTCTGCCATGCGCCCAAATAGTGGTTTACCCCCACATGTGGGGTATCAGCGTACTCAGGACAAATTGCACAATAACTTTTAGGGTCCTGTTACCCTTGGAAAAATATGAATTGAGGGTGAAAAGATCATTTTTGTGGAAAAAATATGATTTTTTAATTGTATGGCTTTATATTATAAACTTCTGTGAAGCCCATGGGGGTTCAAAGTTCTCACCACACATCTAGATAAGTTCCTTAGGGGGTCTAGTTTCCAAAATGGTGTCATTTGTGGGGGTTTCCACTGTTTTGGTACATCAGGGGTTTTCCAAACGCGACATGGTGTCCGATCTCAATTCCAGCCAAAAACGTCAAATGGCACTGCTTCCCTTCCGAGCTCTGCCATGCGCCCAAATAGTGGTTTACCCCCACATGTGGTGTATCAGCGTACTCAGGACAAATTGCACAATAACTTTTGGGGTCCTGTTACCCTTGGAAAAATAAGAATTGAGGGTGAAAAGATCATTTTTGTGGAAAAAATATGATTTTTTAATTGTATGGCTTTATATTATAAACTTCTGTGAAGCCCATGGGGGTTCAAAGTTCTCACCACACATCTAGATAAGTTCCTTAGGGGGTCTAGTTTCCAAAATGGTGTCATTTGTGGGGGTTTCCACTGTTTTGGTACATCAGGGGTTTTCCAAACGCGACATGGTGTCCGATCTCAATTCCAGCCAAAAACGTCAAATGGCACTGCTTCCCTTCCGAGCTCTGCCATGCGCCCAAATAGTGGTTTACCCCCACATGTGGGGTATCAGCGTACTCAGGACAAATTGCACAATAACTTTTAGGGTCCTGATACCCTTGGGAAAATAAAAATTGGGGTGAAAAGATCATTTTTGTGGAAGAAATATGATTTTTTAATTGTACCGCTGTACGTTATAAACTTCTGTAAAGCCCTTGTGGGTTCAAAGTTCTCACCACATATCTAGATAAGTTCCTTGGGGGGTTTAGTTTCCAAAATGGGGTCACTTGTAGGGGGTTTCCACTGTTTAGGTACATCAGGGACTCTCCAAACGTGACATGGCATCCAATCTGAATTCCAGCCAATTTTGCATTGAAAAAGTCAAACGGCGCTCCTTCCATTCTGAGCTCTGCCATGCACCGAAACAGTGGTTTCCCCCCACATATCAGGTATCTGCGTACTCAGGACAAATTGCACAATAACTTTTGCAGTCCAATTTCTCCTGTTACCCTTGGTAAAATAAAAAAAATTGAACCTGAAGTATTTTTTTTATGAAAAAAAGGTAGATGTTCATTTTTTTTTAAATATTCAAAAAAATTCCTGTGACGCACCTAAAGGGTTAATAAACTTCTTGAATGTGGTTTTGAGCACTTTAAGGGGTGCAGTTTTTAGAATGGTGTCACTTTTGGGTATTTTCTATCATATAGACCCCTCAAAGTGGCTTCAAATGTGATGTGGTCCTAAAAATAAAATGGTGTTGTAAAAATGAGAAATCGCTGGTCAACTTTTAACCCTTATAACTTCCTAACAAAAAAAAATTTTGGTTCCAAAATTGTGCTGATGTAAAGTAAACATGTGGGAAATGTTAGATATCAAGTTTTTTGTGTGCCGTATCTCTGTGATTTAAGGGCATAAAAATTCAAAGTTGGAAAATTGCGAAATTTTCAAAATTTTCGCCAAATTTCCGTTTTTCTCACAAATAAACGCAAGTTATTTGAATGAAATTTTACCACTACCATGAAGTACAATATGTCACGAGAAAAAAATGTCAGAATCACCGGGATCCATGGAAGCGTTCCAGAGTTATGGCCTCATAAAGGTACAGTGGTCAGAATTGTAAAAATTGGCCCGGTCATGAACGTGCAAACCACCCTTGGGGGTGAAGGGGTTAAACAATGTATGTGACCTTGTTATTTTCAGGGCTGTGATGATCATCGCGACAAGATGAGTCATGGTTGGTAGATATCGACATGAAGGTCTGTCCAGATGGAGAAGTAGCAGCAGAAAACGGCTCTAATTACATGAAACCTCAGTGGTAAGTTCCTGAAAGTAAATATTCTGTATCTGTTCTGTGTAATAATGTTATCTGTAAAATCCCTTATGCCACATTCTTGCATTGATGTGATATATCCGTGTGCTTCCAGTTTTTTTATCAGACGGCACATGAATTCGTACAGTTTTAAAGGTCTAAGGTCTATTCACAACTCCATGAGGGTCAGAGAATGTCCTCTTCTGATTTTGATCTTGAGGTTCAGAATAGGGCATGCTTAATGGGTCTGGAAAAAGCTCGCAGCACACCAACACTGCACACAGATACAGGAATGTAGCCTTAATATGTATGGCACTGTCCCCTATTATATAGTGTATTCACTTATGTATAGCACAGTCCCCTAGTATATAGTATACTCACTTATTATGTATAGCACAGTCCCTTAGTATATCATGTACTCACTTATTATGTATAGCACATCACCATCCTTAGTTATGTAGTTTCCTCTTTTATTATGTATAACACCGTCTCTTATTACGTACTATCCTCTCTAGTTATATATGGTGCCTTCCATTATGAAATAGATTCTTCTGCTGTACAGCATTGTCTCTTAGGGCTCTTTCATACATCTGTTTCTCTGGTACATGTGGTGACAGTTTTCACACAAGCCGGAGTCACTGACACAGGTAGAGCCATTCACATTAATGAGTCTGTGCACATGTCAGTGTGTTTCATGTGTCCGTGGGCAAAATACGCTAACATATCCATTTTTTACTGGCAGCACAGGCCGCAAAATGTCCCGCATATGTGCACTCAGATGACACACATGGATGTCAACCATGTGACACGCATTGGTGCCAAAGAAGAAGCGTTAGAGTAAGCGTGAACACGGCTCTCATCATTCTCCCCTGCTCTGCTGGCGATCAGTGCATGCAGGGGAGAATGATGAGCGTTGTATTCAAGTCAGAACAATGACAGCAGGTGACAGCTGATGAGACTATTACTCCCATCAGCCTACAACTTCTGCCGCTAATAACAGTGAGAGCAGGAGCGGCTGATGGCAGTATTCATCAGGCGGCTCATGCGCTGTAAATTAACAATTAAAAAACCGGCATGGGGTCACCCCCATTTTTGACAACCAGCCTTGCAAAAGCTGACAGCTGGGGGCTGGTATTCTCAGGCTGTTAATAGGCCATTGACATAGGCTCCCCAGCATAAAAATAGCAGCCCATGGCTGTCCAGAAAAGGCGCATCTATTAGATGAGCCAATTCTAACGCATTGCCTGGCTTTTCCCACTTGCCCTGTAGTTGTGGCAAGTGGGGTTCATATTTGTGGGGTTGATGTCACCTTGCATTTTCAGGTGACATCAAGCCCACAGCTTAGTAATGGAGAGGTATCTATAAAACAACTATTCATTACTAATCCTTTAGTTACATGATAAATATAGACACAGCCAGAATAAAGTCTTTTATTAGAAAGAAAACAAAACACAGTTTTCCATTTTTATTTAAAAATAACAAAAGACAGTTATACTCACCTGCGCTTAATTCCACCGAAGCCCTCTTTCTCTTGTAATAAACCAAAAATAAAAAACAATATCTCTCCCCTCTCTATCGTTCTGTCCCATGGCGTAATCCATGTCTGTGAGATAAATAATTTTTGACCTGGACGGTGCCAAGATGCGACTGTCCATGCTCACTTCTGGTGAATGAGCTGCTGCAAGCACAGCATCATTGAACAGCGGTAACATCATCTTGGTTACCGCTGATCAGTGAGGCTGCGTTCTCAGCAGAACTGAACTGCGGTGACCTCAGAACTGTGGGAAAAAGCCAATGATAAGGTCACCGCAGTTCAAGCTCAGTGTCTTCATAGCAGATCGCTGTGATAATTTTTTCAGAAAAAGGTGCACAAGCAACCGAGATAACCGCAGCCTTGAAAAGATTGTTAAGAAAAGGCCGTTCAAAATTTGGGGGAGATTCACAAGGTGTGAACTGATGCTGGAGTCATTGCTTCAAGAGCCACCACACACAGACTTATCCAGGACATGGGCTACAAGTGTCGCATTCATTGTGTCAAGCCACTCTTGACCAATAGACAATGCCTTAAGCGTCTTACCTGGGCCAAGGAGAAAAAAAACTGGACTGTTGCTCAGTGGTCCTAGGTTTTCAGATGAAAGTAAATTTTGCATATCACTTGGAAATCAAGGTCCCAGAGTCTGGAGGAAGAGTGGAGAGGCACACAATCCAAGCTGCTTGAGGTCTAGTGTGAAGTTTCCACAATCAGTGATGGTTTGGGGAGCCATGTCATCTGCTGGTGTAGGCCCACTGTGTTTTATCAAGACCAAAGTCAGCGCACTTCATGCCTCCCTCTGCTGACAAGCTTTTTGGAGTTGGAAATTTGATTTTTAAAAACAGTATCATACTGTGCTTGATTTGCCAGCAAACTCACCTGCCCTTAACCCCATAGAGATTCTATGGGGTATTGTCAAGAGGAAGATGAGAGACACCAGACCCAACAATGCAGATGAGCTGAAGGATGCTATCAAAGTAACCTGGGCTTCCATAACACCTCAGTAGTTCCACAGGCTCATCGCCTCTATGACATGCCACATTGTTGCAGCAATTGATGTAAAAGGAGCCCCAACTAAGTATTGAGTGCATTTACTGAACATACATTTCAGTAGGCCAACATTTTGGATTTTAAAATCATTTTCAAGCTGGTGTTATAAAGTATTCTAATTTACTGAGATAATGACTTTTGGGTTTTCATTGGCTATAAGCCATAATCATCAACATTAACAGAAATAAACACTTTAAATTGATCAATCTGTTTGTAATGACTATATAATATATGACTTTCACTTTTTGTATTGACTGAAAAAGAACTGAAAAAAATAAGTTTTTGATTATATTGAAATTTTGTGAGTTTTGTGAGAAGCAGCTGTGTGTGTGTGTGTGTGTGTGTATATATATATATATATATATATATATATGAAAAAATAAAAAAAGGGCAGCACTTCCAAAATTATACAATTGGTGCAAACCTATTCAGCAGTGTCCAAACAGCTGAGTTAATAAAATAAAAAAATAGGCAGCACTCCAAATTAAATGTGAAAAAAGTGGATACTTTACTGATCCTCAGGTGGCAACGTTTCAACGGTGATTCGTCTTTATCAAACGTCGCCACCTGAGGATCAGTAAAGTATCCACTTTTTTCACATTTAATATGAAGTGCTGCCTATTTTTTTATTATATACAGTATATATATATACACTCACTGGCCACTTTATTAGGTACACCTGTCCAACTGTGTGTTAAGACTTAATTTCTAATCAGCCAATCACATGGCGGCAACTCAGTGCATTTAGGCATGTAGACATGGTCAAGACAATCTCCTGCAGTTCAAACCGAGCATCAGTATGGGGAAGAAAGGTGATTTGAGTGCCTTTGAACGTGGCATGATTGTTGGTGCCAGAAGGGCTGGTCTGAGTATTTCAGAAACTGCTGATCTACTGGGATTTTCACGCACAACCATCTCTAGGGTTTACAGAGAATGGTCCGAAAAAGAAAAAAAATCCATTGAGCGGCAGTTCTGTGGCCGGAAATGCCTTGTTGATGCCAGAGGTCAGAGGAGAATGGGCATACTGGTTCGAGCTGATAGAAAGGCAACAGTGACTCAAATTGCCACCCGTTACAACCAAGGTAGGCAGAAGAGCATCTCTGAACGCACAGTGCGTCGAACTTTGAGGCAGATGGGCTACAGCAGCAGAAGACCACACTGGGTACCACTCCTCTCAGCTAAGAACAGGAAACTGAGGCTACAATTTGCACAAGCTCATCGAAATTGGACAGTAGAAGATTGGAAAAACGTTGCCTGGTCTGATGAGTCTCGATTTCTGCTGCGACATTCGGATGGTAGGGTCAGAATTTGGCGTAAACAACATGAAAGCATGGATCCATCCAGCCTTGTATCAACGGTTCAGGCTGGTGGTGGTGTCATGGTGTGGGGAATTTTTTCTTGGCACTCTTTGGGCCCCTTGGTACCAATTGAGCATCGTTGCAACGCCACAGCCTACCTGAGTATTGTTGCTGACCATGTCCATCCCTTTATGACCACAATGTACCCAACATCTGATGGCTACTTTCAGCAGGATAATGCGCCATGTCATAAAGCTCGAATCATCTCAGATTGGTTTCTTGAACATGACAATGAGTTCACTGTACTCAAATGGCCTCCTCAGTCACCAGATCTCAATCCAATAGAGCATCTTTGGGATGTGGTGGAACGGGAGATTCGCATCAGGGATGTGCAGCCGACAAATCTGCGCCAACTGTGTGATGCCATCATGTCAATATGGTCCAAAATCTCTGAGGAATGCTTCCAGCACCTTGTTGAATCTCTGCCACGAAGAATTGAGGCAGTTCTGAAGGCAAAAGGGGGTCCAACCCGTTACTAGCATGGTGTACCTAATAAAGTGGCCAGTGAGTGTATATATATATATATATATATATATATATATATATACACACATACACACACAGTATATACAGACCTCTTTACATTTTTCATTCTTTGTTTCATTGCAGCCATTTGGTAAATTAAAAAAAATCATTTTTTTCTCATTAATGTACACTCTGCACCCCATCTTGACTGAAAAAAACTGAAATGTAGAAATCTTTGCAAATTTATTAAAAAAGAAAAACTGAGATATCACATGATCATAAGTATTCAAACCCTTTCCTCTGTATTGAGTAGAAGCACCCTTTTGAGCTAGTACAGCCATGAGACTTCTTGGAAATGATGCAACAAGTTTTTCACACCAGAATTTGGGGATCCTCTGCCATTCTTCCTTGCAGATCCTCTCCAGTTCCGTCAGGTTGGATGGTGAATATTAGTGGACATTTTCAGGTCTCTCCAGAGATACTCACTTGGGTTTAGGTCAGGGCTCTGGCTGGGCCAGTCAAGAATGGTCACAGAGTTGTTCTGAAGCTGTGTGCTTAGGGTCATTGTCTTGTTGGAAGGTGAACCTTCGGCCAAGTCTGAGGTCCAGAGCACTCTGGAAGAGGTTTTCATCCAGTATATCTCTGTACTTGGCAGCATTCATGTTTCTTTCAATTGCAGTCATCCTGTCCTTTCAGCTGAAAAACACTCCCATAGCATGATGCTGCTACCACCATGTTTCACTGTCGATATTGTATTGGCAGGTAATGAGCAGTTCCTGGTTTTCTCCACACATACCGCTTAGAATTAACACCAAAAAGTTCTATCTTCATCTCATCAGACCAGAGAATCTTATTTCTCATTATCTGAGAGTCCTTCATGTGTTTTTTAGCAAACTCTATGCGGGCTTTCATATGTCTGGCACTGAGGAGCGGCTTCCGTCTGGCCACTCTGCCATAAAGGAATGACTGTTGGAGGGCTAAAGTGATAGTTGACTTTGTTGAACTTTCTCCCATCTCCCTACTGCATCTGTGATCTTGGGGTTATTCTTTGCCTCTCTCATCTAGTCTCTATTCCCACAATTGCTCAGTTTGGCTGGACAGCCAGGTCTAGGAAGACTTCTGGTGGTCCCAAACGTCACCATTTAGGGATTATGGAAGCCACTATGCTCTTGGGAACATTGAGTGGAGCGCCCCGCACAGGGCCGTGGGGTACTTGGTACCGGGCCCATCGACTTCAATGGGGGAAGTCACGGTGGCGGGGACCCGGTCCGTGGCCCTGGGGCGTCCAGTAATTAAATAGGGGAAAGTTGTGTGGTATTTAGGCGTGACGCCACCCGTGGTGTTCCGGTCAGAGGTGACCAGGGCTGCGGTGTTGTTCCCCTGAGACTGTTGGTGTGACGCAGCTAAGGTGGAAATTGCTCTCCATGGGTAGAGCAATGGTCCCAGGGCTGTTAAGAGTGGATTAATAGTTCAGATGGCGGTGAACATTGGGGTGCAGAGAAATAAGAGAATGACACAGAGAGGTGCAGTTTCTTTACCTTTTACTAGCAATTGGTTGCAATCCGGAGTACCACATACAGGTGATGGATTGAGTCCTGCTCGCCAGGAGACATTCAGGGGATCCACCCTGCCAGGTGGGGCTTTGGGACCTTCCATCTGCGCTTTGTGTGTGGGTCTCTGCTGTTTATAACTAAGCTGCGACCCTCTATTACGTGATGGTTTCTCTAACCTGTACGGCTGTCAGCGTGAGCCTATTCCACGGGTACCGTCCTTTTCACCGTCAGCCCCGGGCTCCTTATCTGCTGCTGTGCCCTCAGGTGTTCAATGTTGCTTATGAACTTACAGTCCACTGTACTTCCAGATTCTGCGGCAGGACATACAGTTCCTGCCCACCCAGGACTCTGGCGTCCCTTTTTCTCTATTAGCGCTTCGCTCTGGGGTCTGCTATATGCAGTTTTTAGCTTCCCCAGAGCCTCTCTGTCTCTGCTCGTGTCCTTTCCCTCTTCACAGATCAGCTCCTCCTCACCAACTCCCCACAGATCAGCTCCCCTTCCTGAACTCACTGGATCTTCTAGAAAGATCTTTTTAACTCAGGTTTAACTGTCTTGTCATTTGCTCACAGCTGCTCTCGTTTCCATGACAACTCCCTCAGCTGATTTCTAGCTGACTCACCAACCCCATCTGCTGGCCAGAATTTATAAGGCAACTCCCTTTTCTGACCTGCAGCAGGAATTGTGATTTAATCTATGTTACCTGGCATGAGGCCCCCCTTCTGCCTTCAAGCATGACTTCACCTCTTAGAGGGAGGCAATGTCACTGTGACAACCGGACTCTGGGGTGTCACATGAGTACTGCAGAAATTCTTTTGTAACCTTAACCAGATCTGTGCCTTGCCACAATTCTGTCTCTGAGCTCCTTGGCCAGTTCCTTTGACCTCATGATTCTTATTTGGTCTGACATGCACTGTGAGCTGTGAGGTCTTATATAGACAGTTGTGTGCCTTTGCAAATCAAGTCCTATCAGCTTAATTAAACATAGCTGGACACCAGTGAAGGAGTAGAACCATCTCAAGAAATATCACAAGGAAATGGACAACATGTGAGTTAAATATGAGTGTCTGAGCAAAGGGTCTGAATACTTATGACCATGTGATATTTCAGTTTTTCTTTTTTAGCAAATTTGCAAAAACTTCTACATTTCTGTTTTTTTCAGTCAAGATGGGGTGCAGAACGTACATTAATGACAACAAAATGAACTTTTTTGTATTTTCCACATGGCTGCAATGAAACAAAGAGTGCAATTTTAAAGGGGTCTGAATACGTTCAGTACCCACAGTGTATATATATATATATATATATTATATATACACACAGTACAGACCAAAAGTTTGGACACACCTTCTCATTCAAAGAGTTTTCTTTATTTTCATGACTATGAAAATTGTAGATTCACTCTGAAGGCATCAAAACTATGAATTAACTCATGTGGAATTATATAATTAACAAAAAAGTGTAAAGCAACTGAAAATATGTCTTATATTGTAGGTTCTTCAAAGTAGCGATCTTTTGCTTTGATTACTGCTTTGCACACTCTTGGCATTCTCTTGATGAGCTTCAAGAGGTTGTCACCGGAAATGGTTTTCACTTCACAGGTGTGCCCTGTCAGGTTTAATAAGTGGGATTTCTTGCCTTATAAATGGGGTTGGGACCATCAGTTGTGTTGTGCAGAAGGCTGGTGGATACACAGCTGATAGTCCTCCTGAATAGACTGTTAGAATTTGTATTATGGCAAGAAAAAAGCAGCTAAGTAAAGAAAAACGAGTGGCCATCATTACTTTATGAAATGAAGGTCAGTCAGTCCGAAAAATTGGGAAAACTTTGAAAGTGTCCTGTTAAATATTAATAATCCGTTAATTATTTCTTATTACACCCAGTTCTGTAGAATGCTTTAGCTTACATGACATAGGCTATTTTTAAGCTTGGCTCATGGTAGAAAGACAGCTCCATATATGTAGAGACCACGTGCTTTAGGAGACGTATATAATTCATGGCTAACTGTAGAGGTCGCTCCTCTTCTTCCCTCATCATCATGAGACACAGACGCAAGATGACATAACTCAACAGCTGGTATGTTACTTTATTACGAAGAAGCCGAACTGAGAGACAGACGCCATTTGCCATGTGGGATCTCAGAGCATGATCTAATGGACAATCTCTCTTTCACTTATTTTTATTCACCTGTTTTTCTGTAATAACCTTTCTTTGATGGAAGAATCCAAATAAACCACTATATTTTTATCTGGTAACTAGTCCTGAATATTTTACAGGATATGCATTATTTTACATTGGAGAGCCAGCCAGATCTGAATTTTTGTACTTTTTTGTGGATTTTCCCTCCACTTGCCCACACGGGGGATTGGACTTTGCTAACATCAAATCATATGTGCAAGTTATCGGGAATTCCACTACTTACAAGAATCACATAGAACCTAGAAGTAAGAAGTACCAGATAGATTGAGAAGTACTACAAGTGCCAAAAGTACCAGACGTAAGCCAGACGTGTAAAGACAGGAACCCAGCGTTGTCCATCAAAGGGAACAAGCTGAGACATTTCAAGGTAAGATAAAATGGATGTCATTAATTGTCTTGCTAAGCAGAGTAAATTGAAATTTAAGTCTGTAGACAATTCTAATTCAGAAGTTCTATGGTTAAGTTTATATGCCGAGTGTGAACTCGAGAATCAAAGGTTAGATTCTAAGTTTTTCAATAGAGAAAGAGAGAGATTAAAAAATATTCTACAGATGGTAGATATATTTCATAGATCTGTGTCAGAGAAATCCAAAAATGATTGTTGTGATGTTCTCGAGATTGGCTGTAAAGTTAGGGAGATTGACTATAATCAAGTGTCTGTAGCGGCCATTGAAGGTGACCTTGCAGACGTGGAACAAGATGGAGAAGTAGGAGGAGACTTCAGAACTGACGTAGAGGACGTACAAGGGAAAGACGTACCACTAAAAATAGAAGACTCACAGGCCCAAATCCGAAGTAGCGTGAGGAAGGATTTGATAAAGATATGCCAAATAATTCCTGCTTATGACAACAAAATAGATGTTTGTAGGAACTCTGAGATCTTTGAAAGTTGTTCTGATAACTTTGATTTATCTAACGAGGAGAAGAATCAGTTGTTCAAAATGTGGATCCCTGTAAACTTTGCTAGGAGATTGACTTTAAAGTTATCTGGTGAGACACATGAGAATTTAACTGATAAGGACAGATTAAAAATTCTCATTTTTTGTTCATCAAATGAAAATCATCCAGATATTGATATTCTTCAAAAATTAAGAATTGGTCGGAAGGAATGTATTTTTACGTTCATGTCCATATATGAACGTTTGTACAAAATGCTGAGTGAGAATGTCAAAACACCGTCCCTCATAAGGAGTTTTGTAAGCAAATTTTGGTTTCTAAATCCTGCATCTCGTGTTATTGCGTCACAAAAAGATTCTTTGTTTGAATGTGCGCAATCCCTTGATTTTGCCAGAAAACACGAGAATCGTGAGAGGAAAGTAAATTGTGCTAATTTTGTAAAGACAGGCAGAGTAAAATCTTATCAGAAGCTTGTATTAGCAAAACCTTCTAAAATGAGTTTTCCCCAAAATCAAATCTACGAAGAAAGAAAAAGAAAATCACATGTTTGTTATAAGCCATATGGAATGATGCAAAAGAACACCGAAAAGACACAAATTGAATTAAGAAAAATGATGAGTTTTGATCTTCTTTCTGTAACAAAGATGGCCGAATTTAACAGACAGAAACAGGTGGTGAGTGACATCATGGCCTGTAAACTGAATACTCTGCTCCAAGAATCTATCAGCTTTAAAATGGCAAGAACCTTTCAGGATATTTTTTGCAGAGAAATAAGTATGGGTGTAGGAATTGGCTAGGAAAAAAGTAATATATATTGTGTAACAGTGTTATACAATTAGTGAGTTATATGTAATTATTTTATAGAGTATAATCCTGTAGTTTTATGGTTTGTGGATATATACATATTCATACAGTATATATAGAGTGTTTGTAGAAGTAGAAATAGTAGAACTGTATTTTTTAATGAAAATTAAAATCTACATCAGTAATAATATTTAGAATATGAATATGATATTAACCTTATTTTTTATGTTTCCTTAGAATTTTCATTTCAAAGCAGGACTTAATCGAGAAAAATTCTCTTCCAAGGATTTATGCCTTTATTTACACGGGAAGTTGCAATATTGCATGATTTTATATATCTAACCCTTAAAAGGAAATAACTAATTGCTTTTTAAAATGTTCTGGGTGTGTGCTTTACTGCATGGTTTGAATGACAACCACAGCAGGGGAATTTGAACCTTGTTCTAATAATACAAGTATACCAGTATACTATGTCCCTGTTCCTTAGGAAAAGAATTTTAAAGGGGGTCTCAACTTTTGCAAAGCAATGGAATTTTTTTTCCAGGCCAAAATGTCAAGTATAACTATACATATATTTATGTCATGTGTATTTGGGGAATATTCAAAGAAATATTAAGAGACTAAATTGAAATAGTTTACAATGCATTGATAATTAGGATAATTTGGGTTAAAATACGTGTATTCATCACACCTTCGTATGTGAGGTATTTGGTTTAAAGTTAATATGTGACACAGTCTGAGTGACAGTGACTGAGTGTATGAGCAGCTGCTGAGCGAGTAATGTGATACGTTTGTATGAGGCCTCAGGATTCTGAAAGAGGAAAGAAAAAAAAAACCCCAAAAGCTTTTATCTTTAGGAGAAATATGCAGATCAGTTAAATTATTAGAATATTAGGATATATAATGAAATATTATCTATACAACATATATTTCTATATTTCTATAGTAATTATTATTTCTTGATTTAGTTAATTGTGGATAAGTGCAAAGTGCAATCGCACATCAAAATGGTTTATGCAAATTAATTTTTCCAAAGGATAATTTTATGATATTCAAATTAATTTTAATGGTTACACATCTTCAGACAAATAATGGTATAAGCAAGCATAATATTTACACAATTTATAAATTAATTATTTTTAATTTTGGTTTTGATAAATGAATTATTTCATGAAACAATATTTTTTGGTATTAAGGG